>NC_132781.1:99066449-99366539 GCF_048418805.1 Vulpes vulpes | reverse complement strand
CAGCCCTGGAACTGCACCATCAAGGGGGCTACCCCCAAAGCAATCAATCAGATGAGGAGAATGACCTCACCTCTGAGAGGAAAGCTCTGGGTAAAGGCCAATTCACTAGAACAGACTTTGAATTTAATGCTGTTATTGCACAAATATTATTAAATCAACTCCAGCTAAAAACCAGAACATTTTCATTTGTCATTAGCTTGAGCTGATTCTATAATGTGACTCATTAATCTTTTTCACTGAACTAATCTTAGGTTGCAAAATAATTCCATCTTCTGGATATCAGTCCAATCTTCAGGCTGTAACTTGATTTCCAAAGACTTCCTTAATTGTAATGAACTCTTTCCTTGCTGATGTCACCTGCTACATAAGCAGCAGAATCAATGCAAAATAATTTCTTGGACATAGGGCATATCTGAAAATAGCATAGAGGTCAAGGACATTTGTCAAACACATAATGCTTGCCAGCCATGTTCACATCTATCATTTCATTTAATTCATTTAACTACTCATTGAGATGGGCCTTAGATCTCCACTGTAGAGCTACAAAAAGCAGGATTCGGAAAGGTTAAATGACTTGTCCAAGGTCACACAGCTAGTAAGTGGTGAAGCCAGGGCTTAAACTTAGGTCTGTCTGACGTTAGTGCTTCTATACTTTACATTCCATTCCACATACAATTTGGAGCAGGGAGGACTCAATAACTGTTTGTCATCTTCACTGTAGATGGAACAAGAATATATGACTTAGGCTTCAAAGGTCAGAAAACTCTTCCTTTTTTTTTTAAATTTTATTTATTTATTCATAGAGACACAGAGAGAGAATGAGAGGCAGAGACACAGGCAGAGGGAGAAGCAGGCTCCATGCAGAGAGCCTGATGTGGGACTTGATCCAGGGTCTCCAGGATCACGCCCTGGGCTGCAGGCGGCGCTAAACCACTGTGCCACCGGGGCTGCCCAGAAAACTCTTCCTAAATAATAATGCCTGTGAGACACGGGGAGTCTTTGAGATATACATTAGATTGGAATGGACAACCAACTGGAAGTCCTGCCTAAAAGCAGAGGTTGAATCAGAGCAGGTCTCAGGTCTATGTCTGACACTCACCTTTCTATCTCTTCCTACTATTGCACAACTCTTACAACTCTTTAAAATCATCAAGGTGGTACTCTCTAAAATTACATCTTATGTTCTCAGATAAATCCAAACCAGAGAAGTCTTAATGAGTGTCGTCCACAGCAGGTCCTGCAGGCTTGGGCAGCTGAGGGCACCACACCTCTTCATCCTTTTGAAGTAAAGACAGAGACAAATACTGGGAAAGTAGTTACCAAAAGGCTCATTGCTGGTTGAGAAGAGGAATGACCATCCAGGCACCCTCTCCAACAACTTCCTGCCACTCTTAAGCCCCCCCCCCAAAAAAAGGATGAATCAAAGAATAAACTTGGCTTTTTTTGGTTTATGGCCACAATTTTCTTCATGTTCCATCCATTCCTGCCTTCATGCTTATTCCATTAGTTTGAGCATCAAATTATCAATATAACCTTTATAGTATTTTATTGTACATTTAGTCACATGCTATATAATTCCTTAGTTTTAAACAATGTATCACTTTCACCATTAAGAGAAGACAATAAGGTTTAGTAGCAAAAGCCATATGTCCAAAACCACAATTTGTCTCTTTATAAGTATGAGCAGATGGACACAAGCCTACTAGGATGATTCAAACTTAATGCATGATTCTGAATCATTTCCTTAGTTGAGCAGAAGGGGTTCCAGCTTGAACCTAAACTATAGTCATCCTAGGACTCAGATGGTCTGGTCTTATTGGAAGGCCCTGGAGGTAGGACACCAGAGGTCTATGTATGCATGAAACCAAGACTGAAGATGCTGATACATAAGCTTGGTTCAAGGTCTAGGCCCCACACAAAATTAGACAACTGGAGAAGAAGGAGATGTTGGGCACAATTCAGTCATTTAGCACATCCAGCTACCCAATCCAGTACAGAAAGGTATTTATTGAGAGCCTGAGACAGCTCTTCTCTGGCTAGGAAAGAATGTTACATGGTGTTTAGAGAAAGGAAAGAGTCTCCCCATTTTGGTAGAGAATGCAGCAGAACTTTGGTGAATTTGCTTCAGCATATTTGACACAGGATGTCAAAAGTCAGCGTGGCTCAACTCAAAGGCAGCATGACCCTGTGCTGGACACAAAAATGGGACATGGCTATGAGTTACCCATCAATGGCAGGCATGAGAGAACAGTGCATCAAGTCACCATGGCAGAGAGGGAGAGATGTCAGGTTCCTTAAGAAACCTAAGAAGACAATGCTTAGAAACCCACCGAGATGCTTCTGAGGGTTTCCTAAGATATTGGAGGAAAAACTGGGAAATCAGGTATCTTACAAGAGTTTGTGTGTACAGTGAAGAGAAACTGGCCACTTTTATCCTCACTTTAACCACATGGGTTGCCTAGAAAATTCAAGTCACCTAGAGCCATGCTGAAACCTAGGATAATGGAATAATCTGCAACCAGATCTTAGAGAAGGGCAAGCTGTAGAGAGTATGGCCAGCCATGAGCTCAAGAATTATTTATTCCAATAGCCTCTCAACATGAACTAAGTCAAATTAAACAGTTGATTGTGCCTTGTTTCCTCTTTATTAAAAAAGAAATTTGCAACTATAGGGTAGAAGCTCTTTTCAAATCTAATCGTTTCAACATTCTTGGTCCAAACGCCAAATTCTCCTTCAAAAGGTCTCATGGGTCATCTGTCTTCCCATTGCCATTCTTTAAAAGTCACCAAAATAAGTGGTGCAACATTTGGTGTGTGCATCTTCATCTTCATTTCTCATCAACATTTTCAGGAAGAATGCATCAAAGCAGATCTCATTATCTTTTTATCAAACTCTCCTCTTCCCTCTGCAGCTCCTACCACAGTGACCTTCCTAGATATCAATAACAAATTAAAAAGTTAATTCCAGGTGGAATATCTCTATTCCCTCCAATGAATAAAAAATATAGCTATAAATTCCATTAAAATATAGGAAGCCCCAATATTATAAAGATGAAATTTCTTCAGAAATTGATCTACTCATACTATATAAATGATGTTTTGATCACAATTTAAGTAGGATTTTGATGAAACACAACAAGCTTATTCCAAAATTTCAAGAGAAGGGAAAATGTGGAAAAATAAAACCAAGAAAATTTTGGGAAAAGGAAAATGAGGGAAGACTTGCCCTACTAGGTAGCAAAACTATATTGTAAAGCTACAGCCCTTAAAGTCATGTATTAAAGGCACAAGAATAAAGAGTTCGGACATCAGTCCATACATGTGGGTGGGGAGACACTTTGGATTAGTGTCAAAAGGATGAACTGAATCTTAAATATTGTTACAACTGGCTATGCTTTGTTAAAAGATCAGTAATATATATGATTTTTTACTCAACTTATACAAATCAATAAATTCCAGATGGATTTAAGATCTAACTCTAAAAACATAAAGCTACAACATAACACATTATGTTAATGTTCTCAAGTTTTTGAGAACATTATGCTAGAACGTGAGAACATTATGTTAAATGAAAGAAGCCAGTCACAAAAGACCACATATAACATGACTCCATTTATACATGTCCAGAATAGGTAATAATACAGGAACAAAAAAACCAATTAGCGTTTGCCTTGGGTGAGAAGACAAAGGAGTGATGAGGGGATGGAAATGGGGTTTCTTTTTGGATTGATGAAAATGCTCTAAAACTGGTTGTGGTAATGGATGCACAATTCTATGAGTATGCCAGGAACTACTGAATGGTATACTTCTTTTCTTAAGTTTTTTTTTTTTTAGTTTTTCATAAAGGCACTTTTTTTTCATTATTATTTTTATTATTATTATTTTTTATTTATGATAGTCACAGAGAGAGAGAGAGAGGCAGAGACACAGGCAGAGGGAGAAACAGGCTCCATGCACCAGGAGCCCGACGTGGGACTCGATCCCGGGTCTCCAGGATCGCGCCCTGGGCCAAAGGCAGGCGCTAAACCGCTGCGCCACCCAGGGATCCCTTTTTTTAAGTTTTTATTTAAGTATCTCTACAGTCAACATGGGGCTTGAATTCACCACCCTGAGATTAAAAGTCACATGCTTTTCCTACTGAGCTAGCCAGGCACCCCTGAATGGTATACTTTAAACAAGAGAATTGCATGATATGTGATTTATATCTAAGCTATTAAAAATATATAAAGTTAAAATTCAAGGAAAAATGTGTTTATTATCTTGTACTAAACAACGCATTCATACACACACCATACAAGGTCATATAAACAAAGCTAAAAATCAGACTATAAACTAGAAAAAATATTTGCAACATATAAAAGAGCAGGAACTGCTCTGTGGACACACTCATCTTCATAGGTATATAAAAATACATATAAAACAAGCAAGAGTCAATAAGAAACCCAATAGAAAATTAGTAATAGCTGTGGAAAGAACTCTGAACTTTGAAAATAATTTGATTTATTAGTTTAAAATATGTTTAAAATGGCATTTTTATTCACCCATCAAATTGGCAAAAATTATTTTAAACTGATGCCATCCTATTGACAAAGGAGTGGGGAGATGACTATTTTCATACATAAGGATTTGTAAAACTCATTGGAAGGTTATTTTGCAGCATTTTATTAAAGCTTTATTCATGTGTACATTTGGCCCTATAACTCCACTCTCATCTGTTTTAGAGACATAGTCACACATAACAAGCATGTATAAAGATATTAACTGGCATCTTACTTGCAAAAGTGAAAAATTTGGAAATGTTTTATATGTCCATAATTTGAAACATGGTTAGACCATGGTATGTCTATATATAGTAACTTCATTTACTGGTGTAGAAACTAATAGCAGTGGTTTGTTTATAAGGGGATTGGCATTGTAAATAGTTTTGCTGTATTTATATAGATTTTTACCCCAAAATTATGTATTACTTATATAATAAAAAATAAATGAAACACGAATGTGTGGTATGTTAGGGAGGAACATTTTGAGAAAATAATCAAAGCCACAATTTGGATCGGCCTCAAGTATAGATGACCAACTTTTTCAAAGTGGATCAATTCAGTTAAAATCAGAGTGTTTTAAGGATCCTGTTATCTTGCTTTTTGGAATTTACCTTATAGAGAAAAGTGAACATGTATTTAAAAAAAAAAAAAGCACCCTTAAGGATTTCCTTTCCAAAATTTTTAATTAAAAAATATGGACACAAATTGAGGTTACATGTAAGAAAATGGTTATATAAACTATGATAAATACATTAAATAAAATGCATTATACCCATTTTAAAAGATGATAGAGGTTTTTATTTTTGACTTGGAAAATCTTATAAGATATAGGTAAGTGAGTAAATCAGATAATGGAATAGCATGTATGATTTGATCCCATTTAAGTAAAAAAATGGTTTCTATATCTTCATGAATTCATATACATAGGTATCTGAATGAATGTCTAATGGAATGTTTATGTAATAATTAAAACTACAAAGAAAACACTTGTTTGGATTTTTATTTAAAACTTAATATATGGGCAGCCCAAGTGTCTCAGTGGTTTAGCACCGCCTTCAGCCCAGGGTGTGATCCTGGAGACCGGGACTGAGTCCCACACTGGGCTCCCTGCATGGAGCCTGCTTCTCCCTCTGCCTGTGTCTCTGCCTCTCTCTCTCCCTGTGTGTCTCTCATGAATAAATAAAATTTTTTAAAAATCTTAATATATATTGACACTATGTAAAGTAATGTGAAATCATTTCATTTGATAGTCATTACCCAATAAATTGAAAACTATTATTATCTTCATTTCTGAGGTTAAAAAATGAGGATAAAAAAATTTATACAGGACCCTCCCCCCCCCAACTAATAAAGTGATGGTACTGAAATCTGTCCTTTTAACCCTAAGACTTGCTTTTTACTGCTAGATACTCTACTTCTCTGTTCCACACATTTTCTTACTGGTATTTAACCAGTATTTATGGACTGGTGGTTACTGTATTTCTAAGTGTAACAGTTGCTGAATACTAGGAGTTACCAAAAACTTTGCACAAGGCATAGTCACAAAGACCTTCATCTTCCTAAGGATGAGAGCTTTTTTTTTTAATAATAAATTTATTTTTTATTGGTGTTCAAATTGCCAACAGAGAGCTTTCTTTTTTTTAAGATCTTATTTATTCATGAGAGACAGAGAGAGAGAGAGAAGCAGAGACACAGGCAGAGGGAGAAGCAGGCTCCATGCAGGGAGCCTGATGTGGGACTCAATCCTGGGTCTCCAGGATCACGCCCTGGCCAAAGGCAGGCACTAAACCGCTGAGCCACCCAGGGATCCCAGAATGAGAGCATTCTACAAAGGAGTTTCCTAAAGGTCACCACCACCTTCTCTTGCTCCTGGCAGACCCTGTTTCCATCAAGGCCTGGGGAGATTCTAACACTCTGCTTGGAAATGCAATCCATACAGGACCACACACAGGCAGTGGCATTTTTTTCCGACCTTTTTGGCACCTCCTTTTTTCTACCCTTTGATAATCAATGAACTTCCTTAAGAAAAAGCTGTACTAGAAACTCTGTCTCAAATATCCTATGATTCTTTTTCTTAAAAAAAAAAAAAAAAGTGTGGCAGAGGTCTTTAGCAGACATTTAAGTGGGGACCCACCTAAAAATTCAAATTGCAACTCCATATGATCCTTATAACTATATTGCCCATCCATCCCGGTACTGTTAGATAAATGCATAGCAAGTTGGCTGAAGTTTCCATGGCTAGCATAGGTCCTACGGATATAATATAGCTGGATTTTAATAAAGAATCTCATTTAAAAGTTCAAATAATTAGACATTTAATACAAATTGTTTCTCAAAAGTTCATAATGAATCGAAATCCTCTCCTCCACCTTCTCCCAACAAGAACAGGGTAGTAAATATATGAAATTGGAAACAAATGTATAGAGAGGTAGAATAATAGATATTACAAATACACAGAAAGATGGAGTGAATGCTGCTGCAAGGACTATGAGGTTCCATTTTGACTAAACTACTAAGTAGATTGATGTTATCTTGGAAAGAAAACTTAATCGCAACATGCATGCATTCATAACAGAACTGCCTGGCCCCATGAGGTGCTCTCATCAGGGTCAGTGAGCAACCATTCTGAATCACAGTGGTGGTTACCCATGGAAGCCTGTAACTTGCACCTCCTTGAAAGACTGACTCAGGCCAAGGTATAAAAAGCCCACAAGAAAATATAGAAGATTATGAAAAAGAATTATTTGATATTATTTTGTAACAAATACACATTTAAATATAGCAAGTATATTTTAAAATAAATATAATAAGATCAAAAAAGTGTTTAAACAGAAGAGAAGGGAACTAATATTAATTGAGCACCAACTATGTACCAGATGCTTTAAGATCATAGTTTCACTGAACAGTCTCATCAACATTGTGAAGTGTCATTAACCTCATTTTGCAGACAAGGAATTTGCAGTCCAGTATAAGACCATTCATTAGAGTCCATCTGACAGACCCTGTAGTTGAAAAGAAGGAAGAGAATGAACACAGCACTTTGTTTCCATTTGTCCCTTACAACAATACTAAAAATCAAATGCAATTATTCATCATAACCTGGCTTTCTTTTTTGCAACAAAATTTTCATGAGGAACAAAATCAACCTCAGAAGGAAATACCTTGAAGTATTGTGTTTTAAGCCTGAAGTCTGTGTATTAGGGCACTGGGTGCCACCTGCATAGTAAGCATGCTTCAAGACCCTCAAAACCCTCCTTGAAAAGCCCCAGGTGCTGAGATTGGTCTAAAGTAGTGACCAAAAAAAGCCTTCAGCCTGATCATTTGTTTTAACACTCATGACCATCCTGAAAATTAGTGTCATTATGGGCTTTTTAAAGATGGGGAAAGGTCGGGGGAGACAAAGAAGCTCAAGGTCTAATATCAGAGATCTTCTTAATAGCTAGAGAGACAAGGCACCTGTCTCAATTTGGGTACACCCTATGACATCTGTAGGGTATATGCTGATGAATGTGTCACTGGTAGGGTCTGACAATTGGAGGATGATCATTGATTAGATTTCCTTTGCAGGTAGGAGTGTATCTGTTGGCTTGGAAGGAAGGCAGACAGTGGGAAGAGTGCATGTTGGTGGTGTGAGTTGAGTCTGTCATTTTCCAAATGGTTGCTGCTAAGGAGAGAAAAACAGCTGATGAAAATCATGTGTTTCAAGTAAGGAGACTGGGAAATACTTCTTTTGTTTTAAAGACATCATTGTTTGTCTTATTTGCAATTGAAAAATCTTCTTTTCAGAAAGACTATAATACCAAGAGACACTATGCAATAAACCACATTTTATGGTTAAGTAGCTCACAAGGTCAGTAAAAGACAAAAGGAACAAGATTCACAATGTCTTAGTTAACAACAAAAGTTATTCAAAGGCACAGCATTATAATAAGATACTGCAGTGCATGATGCTACATAGAGCTAGAAATTTCAGGAGAAAAAATTCACTAAGACTAGCAAAATGACAAAAGAGGAAAGGAGAAAGACTTCAAAATATTAACACTGAGAGCTCCCCTACAAATGACCCAAGTGAAGATGACCCCATGGTCACGGTCAAAGTTCACAAGCCCCAAGCACACTTGTAGAGTTTCTATTCAGAGTTTTCGTTCTCTCATCTTGATCGTGAGCAGACAAACAAGGGAAGACATATAGGAAAGCCTTCAAATGTGGAAGATAAAGATCAAAGCAAACAAAAGAGCAACTTGGAGAAAGCTGAAACAATCTAAGAGGAGGAATGGCTTAGAAACAAAACTGCAACTAGTATCCTCAGAAGAGCAAGAAAAGATACCACATTCCTGAAGTGAGATCAGAATCCTGTAAAAAGGAGCATTCAGAAAACAAAAAGTGTTTTTCAAAATTAAAAACATGGTACAAATTTTTAAAAATCTGAATGACTTAGAAAACAAAGACAACAGGGGAAAAGATAAACAGGACAGCTAGAGACATAAGACAATTAGAAAACAATCTCCCAGGCAGCCCCGGTGGCTTAGCGGTTTAGCGCCAGGGCGTGATCCTGGACACTGGGGATCCAGTCGCATGTCAGGCTCCCTGCATGGAGCCTGCTTCTCCCTGTGCCTCTCTCTCTTTCTCTCTCTCTCTCTGTCTCTGTCTCTAATAAATAAAATCTTAAAAAAAAAAAAAAAGAAAAGAGATCCCCAACATTAGAATTATCACATTACCAGAAAGAATGGAGAACACAGAGAAGAGGAAGTTAGAAGCAAAATTTCCTAGAACTAAGGACATCAGTTTCCAGACTGAGAGGCCCACTTCATAGCCAGCACGGGGGAAGAAATAGACTGGCCCTCAGGCACATAAGTTCAGAACACTGTGGACCAAGAACTGCATGGGCTTTGTACTTGCCAACACCAACATTGGAATCCAGAAGACAATGGAGCAGTGCCTTCAAAATTCTGAAGGAAAATAACTTCTAACTTAGAATTCAATACTCAGCCATAAATTATAGGTGAGGTAAAGAATAGTTTTAGAAGTGTAATATCTCAAAAAATTTGCTTTTCAGACATACTATCTCAGGCAGCAATTGATACCCTCACCAGAGTGAGAGAGGACATGGAGGAAGAAGACATAAGATACAAGAAAAAGTCCCTTCAAAACAGGAGAGATAAAAAGAACAATATTCAAGACAATGGTAGAGAGATTTCTCATGAATACTGGACACAAGTATAAAGAATGAATGAAATAGTGTGATTCGAGAGATTGGCATGGCAAAGGCTGTTATCCTGACTTCGTCTGCTCCTATAACACCTACCAGATGAAACTACTAGAGGATGTCCCTTAATAAAAAAAATAAGAAAGTGGGGGAAAAAAGAGCAAGATGGGAGTCCAGAAAGTCCACCCAGTTTGGAATGGGAACAAATGTAATCCAGAGATGACCACAGTCCAGCCAGACTGGAGGCGCAAAGTGGCAATGTCTCAAAAACCACAGATAGGAACTGATAGGTTAGCTATTGCGTGTGTTGTGTTAGACCTTTGTGGAGAGTTTCACTAAAAGGCTGTTAGAAGAAACAGAAATAATTAAAAATAGATACAAAGAAAACTCAGCAAAGGAAAGACAAGCATTATTAACTTTATGAAAATAATAAAGGAAGGAAGGAAAAATAACCATGGCATGTGACCATGCTCAATTATAAGGAATATTAGAATAATCTTAATACTAATTTAACCAAAATTGTAATAGAAGTATGCTGGGAAAGGAGAAGCAAAATGACAGCAGCATCAAGAGCAAGCTCTGTCTTTCATGGCAGGAATTCAATAGATAATGTCTAAAACAGACAAATAAAGAAATAGCGATATATGGGTCATTTATAGAACTTGGGAAAGTTGTAAAGGTCAGGGGAGCTTTAAAAGAATTAAAAGCTATCACCTTGGGGGCAGGGGACTAGGGAAGGGAAAAAGAGCAAGTCAGGAAAGTGAATTTTGTAATTACTATTCAACTTTTTAAACTACATGCCTGTGAATTATTGATTTTAAATTCAAAAATTAAAAATTTTTTTAAAACCACAAAAATGTTGGACTAATCCTGAATATTAGAAAGAGATGTGATATTATTTGAATGCCTGTCCTGGCTGGGGAGAGGTGGAAACAGATTACATCCAGAATAGCCCATCTGTTTTCCCCTTAATATTTTCACTTGACTTCTGTAGTACATTTATCCTTTGTAGTTGTTTGAATAGTCAAGGGATCAAATCTTCTCCAGGATCCCGAATTTCACCCACAGTCCTAACAGGATCTGCTATGGGCTCACATACTTTCTCTGAAACACGATGGTACAGGTGACGATTACCCTCTCCTGAGGAGTAAGATACTCCTCACTGATATGTAACCATCGCTGCCTTGAATAATCCAAGTCCTTCGGAGTTGTGTAGTACTCTGGAGCTTTCCAAACTACTTTCTCATATTTTTCTTTAGCCCTGCCACAGTCCTGAAAGGTAGGAAAAGGCAGAAGCTCAGAGAGTTTGAGTGACTTCCGTAAGGTCACTCAGCTGGTAACAGCAGAGCCAGGAGTAGAACCAGCAGCTCGTGACTCTCTCCACCTACCATGCTGTGTGGCAGTCTTGTTTTCAAATTTCATAAAGTCTCCATTTGTTTAATAGCTCCAGTTGCTGGCAGCCAAACGACCAGATGGTGGGAAAAAGAAAGAGGGTGTATGTGAATTTCCTTCTCTAAAGCCCAGAGCCAGCCTTAGAACAACCTGCCCTCTGCCCAGAAGATTAACCCCAGATCTTGGCTTGCAAACAACACGAATCTGGGCCCCAAGGACGTCTCTACATTCGAGGGTCTCTTTTAAAATTGGAAATGCCTCCTGAGAAATAGAAAGATCCTTAGACAGGGTTGGTTGGCAGCCAGCTAAAAATAAGCCTGAGATACTGTAAGACATTTAGGAAGGAAGAAAGAGGCACCAATTTATCCTAATTCCAAATTGTTCCCAGGGTTAACCTTGGCCATCCGAGCCAGAATTATTATAAAAGATTCCTTTAGTAGAAATGCCATAAGGTGCCAACCCTCATTTTGTCTACCAGTGAATATAGGGAGTGATTGTAAAAACAACAAGTGAAACACAAAAATCTCCACTAAACCCAGGTCACTAAGAAATATTTAGGATAAACTGGCATTAGAATCCTAACAGCTATTTGTGCGTCGATTTAAAACCAGTTGGACGTTTCATCTTGTTTGTCAGGGACAAGATTTTCTCTCTATTTTTAGCAAAAATTGCAAGCCGGGCACGTGCAGCCTTTGCTAAACAGAATACGAAACGGGGTTTCTTGCGGCTCCTCAACGTGTGGGAGCATGACAAGGCTCAGCGAAGGGCAAAATCGAACACAGCCTGTGATTATCGCTTGGAGATAAGATAACCAAATGAGGAGGCCAACTCAACTCTGGCGTCCGAGCTGGTTATTAGCACTCTACTTTTTTTACATTATTAATGAGAATTACACATACATTGAAATTTATGGCCTATTAGAATCCATTTGTGCTAGTGCTGTGTATAATGAGTAGCAAACTCTATGCAGATTTAAATATAGAGTAAAGGATAATTGTCAGATATCTCAATCAGGGTTTCTGCTATTCTTCACATATTTTAAAGGCATAACACACAGAGGTTACATAACTGCCTTTACGGAAAACCCTGCATTCAGAGTTGTTTTAGAAGCCTGTTTGCAGCTGAGTGTTTACTAAATCAAGCACTAAAAACTAGATTTACACTGGTTGTTCGAAGCTGAATGCCAGCTGCAGCTGCCATTAGAGCAATTCAATTTCTTTTTTATAAAGCACAAGTAAGGCTCAATTTACTAAAGTTTTATTTCCTTTTTATGCATCCCATATGCTAGGGGAAAAAATTAAGTTTATGAGATTAAAAATGAGTTTTATGCTAAATGTTTACAAAGTTTCAGCTGGCTGCATTTGCAAGCCCTCAAACCCACCAAGTTCAGCTTCTGGGTTTTTTTTTTTTTTTTTTCCGTCTCCATTCTAACAAAAGAAGGTTTTTGTGTTTGCAAAAGGGAACAGCCCAGACCCCCTCCTCTGTCCTCCTCTAGCTCTAGCTTCCTCTTGCACATCATGCAATTTTATCAGAGTTGAGGTAGACAGATAAGTTCCTTCAGGATGTCAAAATCTTCAAAAGGAATGCTCTTGTATGGACTCAATTGCTTTTCTAAATGGTTCTCTCTCTTTTTTTTTTTTTCTCCTTCATTCCCTATGTCTTGATTTAGCTAGTCTGGTGATGTTTTTCATTTCTGTGATCATCTCCAAAAAAGCAATATAGCTTTTACTTGATGGAAAGAAACATCTAGATAGCTAGCAGCTGCTGAATCTGGAAGAGACTGCTTTTCATCACCTAATTACAAACCACAGTAGATTAGAGAAGGTTGAGTATTGTGTTTCTTTGCTCCAAAATTAATGGGCACGCAAATAATTTTTTTAACTGTACCTATGTCAGTCAGATGAACCCAATATATATCCATTATGAATAGATTTCACTACGCAAATTATTCCTTCCTTTGAAATAATATGGCCTTTCTTAGGGTTCATTTTTAAAGAAAAAAAACTATTCTAGTTTTGATTAAGCTATCAGAGAACCTATCACCTTAGGGAACATTCATTGAAAAAGATGGGATAGAAAAAAAAATTTTATGAGAAAATCTTCTAATATAAGGTCAGAGAATCCATCCCAATGACCAATGAATAAGTCCATTTATATTCACTAACTCATCCTGCCTTTACTTAACTATTAAAAGGTCAAGTTTTGGGACACTGGGGCAGCTCAGTGGTTGAGCACCTGCCTTCGGCTCAGGGTGTGATCCTGGAGTCCCAGGATGGAGTCCCACACCAGGCTCCCTGCAGGGAGCCTGCTTCTCCCTGTGCCTATGTCTCTGCCTCTCTTTCTACGTGTCTCTCATGAATAAATAAATAATCTTTGAAACATTTTAAAAATAAAAATAAAACAAAAGGTCAAGTTTTAAGCCTCCTAGTAGCAACAAAAGAAATTCTAGAGTCTTACAGTATGAGATTGGAAAAGCAAAGAGAAAAAAAAATCAATATATAGACATCACAGTAGATGACAGATGGACAGGGTCCTGTGAGAACAAGTTGTTAATGGTCATTAAGGGAACTCAGCTATGTTCAAGCATGCCGCACTGTTCTAAGGAGAGCTCTTGGCCGGAAAGAGCTCACAGGCAGCTCCAGCACTGAGATTCCTGAGCAAACATTAGAAATGAGATTATCTTCCAGGCATTGCCCTATATTGTGGAAGAGTTGACACGGATCAGTTTTAGCCAGAAATACGAGCTAGGGGTCAGTAGATTGGAATTCTCTTGGCTTATGAACCAAATAATCCCATCCCAACAGGCAACTTTTGGCAAACAGAATGGTTTATGCCAAAAGAATAAGAAGAATGCCAACCATATGAAAATGAAAAGTCACAAAAAGGAAAGTTGAAAGATGCCTACAGAGCACAGATCAATTTTCTATAGGCTGCAGTCCTACAGAAGCAAAGAAAGAGAACAGCAGAGATGCCCCTGGGCATTTACTCTGAAGTGCTTCTAGAAGCAAAGGAGGGTACCCAGGACCCCGCCAGGATGGGGAGGGACTTAAAAGCTAGGGTTACGCCAGTTGTACAGTAAGGGGCTTAGAGAATAGATTGCTGTCTGTTGGCATGTTTACCATCCCCCACATTGCTTTAATTGTACCCCTCCAAACTAGTATAGCTTAGAAAATGAGAGTCACACCAATAAACCATTAACTGTACTCTTGATTTTGGGATCTTTATCCATCAGTTTGGGGAGACAAGGCATATGTTTATGAAACATCTAGAAAAGACTTACTTGGTAAGGTGTTATCCACAGTTCAGCAGAAACTTGGGAAGATAGAGGAACCCATGTACACAGGAGCAGACAGATAAATTTTTACAGAAGAGGTGAGTCTTGAAGGATGTATAGCATTTGGATACAAGACCAAAAAAATGCATTTCAGGCCTAAAGAATGATATGAACCATAGCATTTGCTGCAGGTATGAGAGTGGTATGTTTATAGAAAGGAGGAGAGGAATAGGGAAGCCATTTGGAGCAAAGTGTTAGCAAAATGCAGAACAGAACATTTGAAAGAGGGATTAGACTCAGGATTTGGAGGACTGTTGATAATAGAATAAGAAGCAATGACAAGCCTTTGAAAGTTCTGAGAAGAAAAATCACATAGTGAATGTGGCATCTTAGAGAGTCTCATCTGGTGATAAGGCAGCAGGATAAAGTGGAGGAAAATGAGGTTAGATCATTGAGAAGGTAGCAACAATGATCCAGGCGTGAGGTACTTAATTAAGCACAAGTAAAAAATCAGAGGCCATTAAGAGAGAGTTGGGGTATTTGTTCTCTCCATTCCTATCACAGCCCCATGCTTTACTGGCAGGTGGTCCCACTTCAGGTCCCAACCTGAAAACAGGTTGAAAATAACTACCAGTCCTGTAGGACTGGCTGATTTAGATTACTCTGGACTCCCTCAGCATTGTTTAACCCTCTTGCTCTTTCAAGACTAGAGGTCGTGACAGCTTCCCAGTGTGTTAACACCTGGGAGCTCCCCATCCCTTGCTGGTTTCCTTAAACATACCACTGGGTTTTGTTTGTTTCTTTTTGAATAGGCTGTGTGTGCCTTTGCAGATCCTGACTTACATAGACACCAAAAACATCTTGAAAGAAAAGCAAAAAGCTAAGAATTGGGCTGGAAGAAAAGAACATTGATGAATACAATTTTGACTGTGAGAAATCAGAAAACATGGCATAGAAATACCAAGTGTTGGCTGGAGTGAATCTTGGCTCCTCCACTTTGTAGCCATGTGATGTCAATTGAGGGAATATTGCTTTAAATCTCTAGGCCTAAGTTCCTTCATCTGTGAAGTCAGGATGATAACTGGAGTGATGCCAGGCTAGTGTATAGTGAACATGCTGCATAAGTGTTTTCTATTACATTGTTCTCATGAGCACTCACATGGGAAATATTATGAACTAAGTCCTGTTCACTTTGAGCCTAATGGTGGCAGTGGAATCCTTACATGGAAATTTTCAGGAAGCCCTTGGAAATAAATACACTTGGGTAAGAGTAAATAACTAAGGTAGAGACAGATATAAAGTAGCCATATAAAAGGAAAAGGTGAAACTTTGAAAAAGGATGACCTTGACCTTTCCAAAAGGAAGAACCATACAAAGGGTAGCAACATTCTAAGAAATACCCATTGGGCAAACCCACAGGGAGGTGGGTAGGAGAAAGATGAGAGATGAAAAAAAGGAAAAGAAAAAAAGAAGCAGAAGAGCTGGATCTTGCGGTAATACAGAAGCTGAAAAAGACAGGAGCAATGTAAATGGCAAATGCCTTTGAACTTCAAAAAGAGATTACCTGGATGGGGCGCCTGGGTGGCTAAGTCGGTTGGGCATTGGGCTGTTGGTTTCAGCTCAAGTCCTGATCTCAGGGTCCTGAGATGGAGCCCCCTCCCCACCCCATCAGGCTCCCTGCTTGAAGCAGAGTCTGCTTGAGAGTCACCCTTTCCTTCTGCCCCTCCCCCACTTGCTCACCCGCACGTGCGCGCGCTCTCTTTCTCTCTATCAAATAAATAAATAAATAAATAAATAAATAAATAAATAAATAAATAAATAACACTTAAATAAGTAAAAAGAGATTACCAGGAGCTTCAGGAGTCAAACATTAAGGAAGTAGAGGGAGAGTGAAAGGAAGAAACAGGTCTTTCTAAAAAGCTAGAGGAAGCAGCCGAGGGGATGGTTCTCTCAATGGTTTTTTTCCCCCCAAGATGCAGTAAACATGGGCATACCTAAATGGAAAGAAGAAGAAATTAAGAGAGGAAAGCTGCAATTTTTAGGGAGAGAAAAAAACCAAGGATGGTTGCCAAATGTTTCTCTGAAGAGATAAGAGGCTGGACTTAAAAATCAAATAAGAATTTCTTTGGAAATGGGAAATTAAAATTCCAAGTGTTTGCAGGGCTCTCCTACCCCCAATGGTACTCTTCCCATTTATAACAAAGCTCGCTGCTCAGATTTTAATTATTATTGTCCAGCTGTGAATTTGAGCTAAGCTGTGAGTTTGAGCTAGTTTTAAAGCAAAATAAAACAAGACAACCTGTACTGTTTCCCTTCAAAATAACTTTGTGGTTAAAAACATGGTATCCAGAGTAAGACTGGCTGAGTTTATACCTCCACTGAGTGGCTATATGCTCTTGGGCAAATTGGTTTATCTATACCCAAATTTCCACATCTCTAAAATGGAGATGGTAACAGGTCAGACTTCACCGGGCCACTGTGAGGAATAAATGAGACAACATGAACAAATTGCTTAGAACAATGCCTGACATATAGTAAAGATTCAACAATCCTTCGTTATCATTGAATAATAACCACCCCATATCTACACATATATGCACTAATTATATATAAATTCTTTCTGCTCAGGGCAGGACTCTGATTTCCTTCAACTCAGAGAGAACATTATTACAGAAAATCCCCTTGAGAATCATGTCCCAGGATAATGAGAATTCAGATATAATGCAATTGAAAAATAGCAAGTGTTTTCACCTGTACCCAATCCCACTTTTCAAACAGGGCAGGTGAAACTCTCACTTTCTGAAAGGAAAATAGATGAGACAAGGAGGTAAGACCGGGTTTAGAGATTGTAGCAACCCTGTTTTAGGAGATAAGGCTGTGAGAGGAGCATCCTGTATCCCCAGTAATCTCTCAGCCCAAATTCTCCACACTGGGCTGAAGAAAGGGGTACTGAGTGACTCAGAGATCTCTGGAAAGTCCAGCCACACCCATGACCCAGAATCATCCCTATTGATATTTAACCAGAGTGTCGACAGACACCATGACCACCAAGTGGTACCAAATTGCATCTGGGACCAGGAGGGATTTAAATGGTGCCATTAAGCCCAGAACTTCCAGTCAATTAGCTGCACAAACTGGCCTCTAGAAAATTATTCTGGGTTAATAGCCTCTTTTTTTAATTATTTTTTTTCAGTAGGCTCCACACCCAAAGTGGGGCTTGAATTCACAACCCGGAGATGAAGAAGAGTGGCACATTCTACTGGCTGAATGAGCCAGGTGTCCCTGATTAATAGCCTCTTAAACCTGTTAGTTTAAAAAAAAAAAAAAACCTGTTAGTTTTTCTGTCTCTCCTGGCTGAACTCTAATTTCCTTCAGGGCAAGGTTCATTGTAATCAAGTTTTGTTTTTTTTTTAATTTCCCGCAATGTCCAGCACAATTTACTAAGAAAATAGTTACCATAGTAACACAAACAGGGGGCTCCAGAGGGATTTAGCTTTACCCTGCCATTCCATAATCTCCACATCTCCTTCAACCCCTTCCCATTCCCCTTTACTAACAAGTTGTGCCCCTAATCCCCTTTTTAATAGAAATTCTGAAGCAACTTTTGAGTTGATGCCAAATAAATGTTTCTGAAATTCGTTGTTTGACCAGTATGATAGATCCCTTGATTCACGTCCCTCAAGTGTGTCTCTAGCTCCCCTTTGTGGAGGGTAAAGACTGTGGTATCTCCCTCAGGGAGTTGAGCTGGCTTGGGGTCCCAGGAGAAAAATCCTACAAATAGTTATGTTGACCCACAAAGAAAGGCAAATGCTATTTTGCTAAACGTTATCAAGACAGAAAAAGCCTAAATAGATAAAACAACAGAAAACAGGTTGAAAATAACTACCTGGCCAACTCCTTTGAGTTGGGAGCACAAAAATCCAGATGAAATCTACTTTTCTGTTGGAGTCCTCAAAGGATCCCACATAGCACCTCTTCTGGCTTGCTTCTAGAAAAGCTTTCCAATCTTTTTTGGGGGACATTCAGAAGCTTTCAAAGTTGTTCATTCAGGCACCTGCCAATGTTCATTAGAGCTGCTTAAAGGTGAACAATGGAGCAGAGTCTCTATGCAGGTTTTACTCCATCAGAATGAAATGACTGCCTTCCTCCCACCCCAGCTTATGTCAGTTCAAGTTACCATATTTCATCTTTCTCACCCACCAATCTGTTCTGCTAGAAGTGGGCAGATAATGGCAGGAGGATCCTCCTTTGCAGCCTTTCATCAATACTAATATAGCACTGCCATCTTCATTTTTCTTATTTATTGCTTCAGAATTGATGCCGCCCAGAGGGTAAACTCCAAACAGAATAATTAGTAAATGCTTCATGGTTTTATTCATCTTTGAACTCATCGGTTGGTTAAAAGGCTCTATTTGTTTAAGCATTCAATAGCCAGGTGCTGCTTTTAGCTTCAAGGAGTTTTACAGCACATTTGGGAAGACATGGAAGTAAGCAGATGATAGCACGACACTGTGATAAACGTATGGTGGAGCCATCTACAGAGTAAGGAGGTGAAGAAAACCTTTCCCCAGAAGGGAGTGGCTGGGCTGACCTAGGATGGGGTGGAATCAGTAGTCACAGAAGGAGCAGTCTGCTCACTGAGGCAAGCAGGAGTGCGGCCCATTCGGGGTGCAACTCACATGGCTGGGAATAATAGGAAACAACTGGCTAAAGATCATGTTGGAGAAAGAGGAAAAGCCATGCAGAAGAACTTACGGTCCTTTGTCTACGGGGGTCATGAAAGATTTTTTAAATACACTACGAGACCTTCAACTGAGAAAGTTAACTCCAGAAAGAAGAATGGTATCAAATGGTGAATAATCAAGGCTGCAATAACAGTTAAGAAGCTGTTATAATAAGCCACACAAGAAATAATAAGGATCTTGACTGAGGACATAGTGGTGGGGGTGGAGAGAAGGAGAGGCATTTGAGTAATAATAAAGAGATGGTGTGGAAAAACCATACTGACTGATAAGTTATAGGGGTAAAAAGCAGGAGTCACCAATAATTCATATGTTTCTGGCTTAAGCACCCAGGTAGATAGTGATACCACTCTCTGCCACAGGGAATATGAAAAATTTAGGAAGAGTTTACCTGTTAGATGCATTGACTTGGACATTCCCAGGGAACTGAGAAGAAATGTCCAAAACACAATGAGGTATGCAGATCTTCAGTTCAAGAAAGAATTCACTAGTAAAAATACAAATTCAGGAGCCATCAGCAAGCACAATGGTGGGGGCTAATCGTGAGAGTAAGGAAATTGACTCAAAGAGACTATGAAGAATGAGGAGTGGGTGGGGAATCAAGACCAGATTGAACATGAGCAGACGCTGGCTTTCGCTGATGTCTACCACTCTACATTAAAGATGCACCCAGAACAGAGGAAAGTCCTACCCCTCCATATTCTCTGGATGGGTTTCTTAGTCTTCTAAAGTTCACTTGGGGATTCGTGTTATTTCATAAACACTACACTTTCACATTTGAATTTGTCTAAGGAGGTAAGAGTGAGGATTTCAATGAGGATGAGGATGTATAAGTCACCTGATAACCAAACATGGCTGCACAGGACCTTTGGTTTTAGGAAAGGGTATTTTAGGCCATTTTACTCACTGGGGCTGTGGACTTAACAGGCGGCAATGCTGACCTAGCTAGCATCAATTCCAATCCAAAACTAGTATTAGGTATCTTGGTACTGTTTTGGTCAACACCAGGTCTAGGCAGGTTCTTCTGATCATTATCTATCTGATTCTCAGGGCACTAGAACCTACTTTTCTCCCTTACTTTTCAGCATATTCTCCAGGTTGCAAGTGACAGAAACCCAAGTCAAACTAATTGAGGCAAAAAAAGCGTATTCCAAAAAGTTTGGTTCAGACACTCCCCCTAACCTGTGTCTCTGTATCTTGGCTTCTTGGGCTGATTTTCTCCACAGAGCAGCAAGAAGTACCACAAATCCCCCAGGTTTCATCCCCAAGAACATGTGAGACTCATTCTTATTGGTCCCATGTTCAAAATGCCTCAGGAAAGTCTCTAGTTGGCCTAGCCTATGGAACATGTCTGACCCATGGCTGCACATTCTGTCCAGAAAGATGGCATTCCCAGAAGGAAGAGCAAAAGAATAGACATTCCCCATATGCTTATAGCAGAATCCTCCCTCTGGTACCTCATTCCCCTACATGATCTGCCTGGGTGCCTTATATATCATGGAAACTTCTCTCTTAGAGCCTATTTCATTTTTATTCTGATAAATCACTCCTTAGAGGTCTGACAGGCTCTCAGGCTGACACTTCTCCACAGTTCTGCAGACACCTTTGCTTCTAGGAACACTCATGAAAACTACCTGTCTTCTGCTCACTTAATGCCAATTGAATGAGATGGAGGGAGGTCAGAGTTTATATAAAGCTGGATCATCCAAAAGAGAGAATAGTTGCCTTGCTGGTTTCATATTCTGGCTTTGCAATCCACTAAGTCGGAAGTTTGATGAATTCAAAGAGGACAAATCTATCATTCCTTTGTGCTAATTCTGATTTTTTAAGCACACACACACACACACACACACACAACCTCTTTAGAGACATATGGCAATTTAAGAAAGCAGGAAACCAAAGAACCTGACATTCTTGGAACAATAAATAAAAAGATCCTTAAAAGTTAACAAGGCAAAGATGAACGTGGATTCTAACACTTGAAGTTAGTAAGTATTTTGTGATTTGGCTCTGCTGGAAGTTATTACATGAGAACAGAGCCAACATGGAAACTGAATTTGAGCTACAATTCCCAGTTAAAGAAATCTAAAATTAGTCACTGTAATCTGGGTGTGGAGCATTTCTAATGGACCATGAAATCAGATTGGTAATTAACTCTTGTTTTTTGAATATAAGAAGACATGAGACTGATGATATGACAGAAGACAGATTTGGAAAACACGGTTATACTCAAGACCATTTATCAAAAGTTACATTTAAATACTACAAGTTATAGAAGCGCTTGGGGAGCTCAACTGGCTAAGCATCTGCCTTAGGCTCAGGTCATGATCCTGAGGTCCTGGGACTGAGCCCCATATCCAGTTCCCTGCTCAGCGGGGAGTCTTCTCCCTCTCCCTCTGCTGCTCCCCTTGCTTGTGCTCTCTCTCTGTCTTTAAAATTAAAAAATATATATTTTATTTATTTATTCATGAGAGACACAGAGAGAGAGGCAGAGACACAGGCAGAGGGAGAAGCAGGTTCCCCGAGGGGAGCCCTATGTGAGACTTGATCCCAGGACCCCAGGATCATGCCCTGAGCCAAAGGCAGACGCTCAACCACTGAGCCACCCAGTGTCCCTAAAATCTTTTAAATAAATAAGTAAACACAACAGGTTCTCAAATGTATTAGTCATTAAATGTATTAGTCATTTTAGTTCATTAAATGTTTGTTAACTATTTCTTGGTTATACATGTTGAAAATTTCCCCTTCATCAATTATTTCATAAAATTTTTATTTTCTTGGCTATGTGGCCTTTACTAGAAGAAACAAAACAAGCAAAGGGTTATGTTTTTATAACTTATTTGTTTATTTAATTTATAAATTAATAGCAAGCTTATTAACAAATACTCATGCCATACTGGGAGATTGAATAATGTAAAGTAATTATAAAAACCTAACAGTTTACTTTGCTAATTAATTAATTACAAATTTATTTGTCTTTTTTTAAGATTTTATTAATTTATTAAAGGGGGGGCAGAGACACAGGCAGAGGGAGAAGCAGGCTCCATGCAGGAAGCCAGGTGTTGGACTGGATCCCAGGTCTCCAGGATCATGCCCCAGGCCGAAGCTGGTGCTAAACTGCTGAGCCACCTGGGCTGCCCTTATTTGTCCAGTAATAAATAAATACTAATTTGGAAATCTGAATGTACACAATGGTTATAATTCGTTTTATTTACTTCAATCTTATTAAGGTGGAAACAGTTAAAAGCTTTTATGTTAGTTTTCAGTATAGCAAATCATATTTTATCAGGCACCTGGGTGGCTCAGTCGGTTGAATGTCCGCCTTCAGCTCTGGTCATGATCCCCGGGTTTTGGGATCCAGCCCTGAGTCAGGCACCCTGCTCAGCCGGGAGCCTGCTTCTCCATCTCCCTCTGCTGCTCCCCCTGCTTGTGCCTTCTGTTGCTCTCTCTCTCTCCCTCAAATAAATAAAATCTTGAAAAAAAAAAAAGAGAAATCATATTTCACAGATATTACCACTAGGTGGCTCAAGTCGCTAAAACAATATATGTGCAGAAAAAAACAAATATTTAAAGATTTATATCTTTCTGTGGTCATATGCTTCATATTTTAATTTTCTACAAACTTTTATACTATTTATAGATTATCACTACAATACTACACATGGTAGACAATTACCTTAATATAGGTCATCATCATATATGCCACTTTTATGAAGGAGAGAGTGGATTAATGGACAACATGAATGAGTTAAGTTACATTTTGTCATAAGAAATGTAATAGTAAAATAAATTAAAATCTTACCAGCTGACCGAGAACACAGTATTCAATGGGACCTGAAGGGCTGGAGTCTTGGGTTATATTTCATTTTAATTTATTCAGGCATGTCTAAAGATTACCTGCTTTATTTTGTGGCAGTTGTGGTTATTTATGTCTCTTTGAGGCAAACAATTTGCAGCCAGAGCGTGAGTTCTCTGTAGTCCAAGGACCTTGAAAATCAAACCATTCTTCCTTAATAATTAGTTATTGAAATAAAGGATAGTGCATCCATTATATCAGATGGCTTGGGACCCTCTACTCTTTCTGATACAGACAAAACGAGAACAGAAAAAGGTTATTTTTTTCTCCAACTTTAATAAGTATTTTATAATTTTGTTTGTTCAAGATAGAGTGCCAGGAGGTGAAGAAAGAAGTTGTCTCCAAGCAGGAAAGGAAAGTATTTAGCCAATAGATTCTGTCAAAGAAGGAAAAACAGAACAGGAACCTTAGAATTGTAGGGACTTACAGATTTCCTAACCAAGAATTGTTATTTATTCTGAAGATACTTGGTTCTCTAGGCTTTCTTGATACCAACAGAAGCTCTTCTCTTCCAGTTTAAAATTTAGGACCACTGAAATTTTAAAGAAATGCTCTTTCAAAATAGTGGGTTCAATTTTAGATTATTTATCTTTATCCTTGAATTATTTGTCGGTATAATCACCAACAATCAAAACTTCCTTTCTAAAAGTTATTTAGTTAGCTCTACGGTAGGGGAAAAGCAACATCCTCTGGGAGAAGCTTAAGGGATGATTTTTCTAATTCTTGAAAGAAGCAAGTCACATTTTTTCCTAATTTTTAACCTTTGTAGAGGTATTTTTAAAATATTTTCCTTGGACATTTATTATTTGTCATTTGGAAGTACATGTAGGAATATGAGCTTGCCTTAAAAGAAAAGTATTGATTCTCCCTAAGGGAGCCATCATTTAGGTTCAGCTGCAGTAACAGCAGGTCTTGATATTTTTATATTCGTACTCAGACACCTGACATTTAGGTTTTATTTGAATATAGAGTTGTAAATATAACATGAACTAGTTATCATGTAGCTCTTAAACACTGAGCTCTAATTACTTCTTTCCAGATTTAACAACTGTACTTGGTCAAAGTTCTAACCAGTTAGCTTTTTCAGAAAGAGACAGAATCTTACTCTCTCAAATTATGGCCATGAATAGTTTCCCCTGAATGATTAAAAATAAATAAATAAATAAATAAATAACCCTCAAAGTGGCTGAAACAATAAAAGAGACTTAATGGCTTACATGATTGAATGCTAGAGATAGGGTTGGTTTCAGGGGTGATTTGACTCAGTTACTCACTAATGTCATCCAAGATCAGGTTTGCTCCTGCATCTGTCTGCCCTTGGCCATGTCAACTTCCTTTCCAGCAGCCCTATTCTGGCTATCCACAATGGCCTACTCCTATTCATATCTAAGGATAGAGAAAGAAAATGGTAATCCAAAGTTTTTCCAGAAAGAAAGAGAAAGAGAATACTTTTCTCCCAGAAGTTCCTCAGCAAGCATGGTCTGCAGGCTTACTGACCATCACTGGTGCAATAAGTCTGGCCAGAGAAGGGGATCCCATTGTTACATTAGGCCCAAGCTACATGTCCCATCTCAGTAACCAGAAATGACATCAGCTTCCCCTCCCACCCTGCTCTGGACAGTAAATGATTGCATGCAAGGGGTAGGGATGCCAGTGTAAAAAGCAAGAATCTTAAGGGAAAGGAAGACCATATCAGAGGGAGGGTAGAAGAAGGGACATACACAAACTCATATACCTAACTATACACGGGGAACCCTGGACCCAAACTACTTGAGTTGGAATCCCGGCCCTTCCACTTGAAGCTGTATGACCCTGGGCAAGTCACTTGCCCTCTCTTATCAAGTAACAGGTGGGTCAAGGATTTGCTCCACTGCTTATATCACAGGGTTTTTCTAAAATCCATGACCATCAAACCACACATTATATTCTTCCTTTGTGATAGGCACTTAGAATGAGAAAGAGCACAAAATTGAGCAAAATGATGTTCTTTCTACTTCCAAGAGCTAGCAATTCAGCAGAGGAAATAAGAGCTCAGAAGTGGTGCTAAAAGATGAGATAAATTACATGTGCTTCCTAAAATGCATTTTTTCTTCTAATAAATATTCTGTAACAGCAAGCATGTTTTTAAATTTTTTACAAATCCTATATGAAACTGATGTAATTTTTTTCTGGGGACTCATTCATTAATGATAAACTTCAACAACAATTAATAAACAATAAAAACTACCAAACAACGACGACAACAAAAGTAACCAAATATAAAGGGTATAAAATGTAATGTTCTCAATTCTCTAATATTTAAGATAATGGAGAGGAGCAGAGGTGAGGACGCTTCAAAACTCATTGAAATTTTTTCTTGGAAGTAGTTTTATGCTTACAGGAAGTCTGTGGCTATGAGGTCACAAAACGAAGTTCACTATGGAAACCTAGGAAGTTTCCATTTCCCGGCCCCTACTCTGGCTCAGCTCCTTCCTGGAGTAGGAATGGACAGACTTCCTTTGTCTTAAATAGCGTTTCTTCTCTTGGAGCAGAAGTGAAGCTAAAATTTTGCTTTCCAAACACCCTTAATGGGTAAACGGGTGCCAGCAAAGTAATTCGTGACTATTACCATGAGGGGGCGCTACTGCGCCTTTCACGCCGCAGGTTGACCTCCTTCTCCTTTCAGGGTGGCTCGGCGGCTCCGCAGAGCTCGCAGGCACTGCTTTCCATTCAACTTCAAGTCCCCAGAATTTTAAACATTCTACTTTTTACTTAATGTTTTCCCCATTGTTAAAAAATAGAGGCACAGTAAGATAACAGTTCTGCAAACCGGAATAGTCCAAATTAATTAATACCAGATGGAAGGTCCATATTATTTTTGCTCAAAAAAAAAAAAAAAAAAAAAAAAAAACTAGAGAAAAATGCTCATTACCATTTGTATTCACTGCTACTACCACTTCCTTATATCCTTTATAAGGAATAAAGGTAACTTCCTTATATCCTTTTGGAAATGCACAAATAAAATTTGCAGAGTAAGAGAGACAGTAATGCTTGTGAGCACCTAGGCTCTTTAAAATGGTATCTGCAGCAATGGAACTAACTGACATTCTGCTGAGCTGTGTGAGCCTAGGGGACAGAGCTTTTCCTGTCCTTGTCCCCAGTGTGTGGCTCAGATTAATAAATAACTCAGTAAGCGAATGCCAAGTCAATGTCAATGACTCCCGAATGTTTGTAAACCAACCCATATTAGATATGAACAAGAAAACAATGATATGAGAGATATAAACCACAGGACTGAGGTGGAGATTGGAGAAAATCTCAACGGAAACATTATCTCAAGAAGGGAGTGGCTAGGCAGGGCTCACTTAGAACTAGAAGAACAACTGTGTCTGGGAAAAGAAAAAGTTCACAGCATTTCGAAAATGAGAGTTGCAAAAGACCATCTGGGTTCTCTTGGGTCAACCCTTTATTTTACAGGTGAGAAGAGAGGTTCATAGAGGGAAGCAACTTGCCTACTTTCCTTCGGCTGATTGGAGACAAAGGTGAGACAGTGAATGATTTCACCATCACTACTACCCCACCACCACCACCCCACTCCCCCTATCCCATCCGGTGAGTCCCAACTGCTCCATGTAGCATAGCCACTGGGATGGCCCAGACATCAAGAATCGGCCTGGTTTGTCAGAAGAGAGGGTTCTTGAAAAACCCAGCACCACCTCAGAGTTCATGTCAGAGCTTCACTGATTATTTCTAGAGCCAAGGCAAATGACTTAATGTCCAGTTAGAAATACAATAAATAATAATAATAATAATAAAATCAGTTAGAAATAAGGAAAAGGTGAGGCTCCTCCCATTCACACTTCACCCTGATGCACCACAGTCCAATGTGGGAGGTCACATCCAAAGCCCCTATAAAGCAAAGCCGAGAAAGGGCCCAGTTTCTCAAAATTCTTCCTTTAGGTCTTTTGAGGGATTTTTGATCCCAGAGTATCTAAAAGACCTAGATTATTAGAAATACTTGCCTGATGTAATAAGTTTAAATCAGAATATGTCTGAACAAGGGAAGAAAGAAGATCTTGCCATACATATGCATGAGATTCAGCAGAATCCTGGAGTAGAGAAGGGATGACATTTAGCAGGAACCTAGAATTCTCTCACATTCCCATTCCACTGTATACTTTAAATACCTACAAATTCCTAAATTGTGGAATAACAACAACCTGTAAGATGGTCATTTTCTAATAAACACTGAAGCAAATAAATGTGTGGCTCCTGCTTCCCATTCATACATTTAGTCTATCATTCAATCCTGAATTGATGAGATATTTATCAGGCACTGTGCTTTCAAGATGAATAAGAAACAATCTTTCCCTCCCTGACCTCCGATTGCAAGACAGGGTGGCAGAGAAGAAATCAAATGACTACATTGCATTGAGAAAGTGCTTTAGCAGAAGGATGATGGCAGGGTCGGGGGGAAGCGGGTGCAGAGGAGTGATGGAATCCTCTCTGATGTGTGGGGACGTTCATTCAATTAGAGTTCTGGTGCCAAAGACTCCCAGTTGGCTCATTTCAAAAAATAACAGTCATGTGATTTTCTCTTTAATGGTAAAATCTCCAACTACATTAATTCCAAATTTCCCTGGTTTGTACTTAATAAACCCTTGTAGAATTGAGTTTTGCCTCTCCCTTCTGCTCTGAACTTTCACCTCTTTTAACCCAACAAGACCCGCGTTGATCTTGCTAGCTATAAGAAAATGCCCTTAAAATTAGCCGCAAACATACATTACAGCCTGAAAAAAATAGATTTCCTTACAGAGTCAGAAAACTGGAAATAAGAGCTCAACTGTTCTCTAGTTAACAGAAGAGTTTTCAAAGATGGTTATAAATATTATATATATATATATATATATATATATATATATATATATATATATTCTTTTAAATTTTTTGTCAAGAGGAACCTGACTGGCTTGGTTGGAAGAGCATGGGACTCTTGATCTCAGGGTTGTGAGTTCAAGCCCCATATGGATTGTAGAGATTACTTAAATAAATAAAATTTTTCTTTTTTTTGAGAGAGAGAGAGAGAGCATATGTGTGCATGTGTGAGTGGGGGGTAGGCAGAGAAAGAGAGAGAATCTTAAGCAGGCTGTCACACCTTCATCACCCTGAGCTCATGACCTGAGCCAAAATCAAGAAAGAGTCAGACACTTAACCAACTGAGCCAGCCAGGCTCCCCAATAAACAAAATGCTTTAAAAAATTAATGAATAGATAATTTTTTTGCCAAGTCCTAGAACAGGGGGAATTTGAGGATGATATGGACTGACTTCTTCATTTTTAGTCGACTAAACTGAGATCAGTACTGATTGAATGAAATAGCCAATCTCATAAAATCAGCTTTAGAAGGTGCTTGCAACCTTTACTTATCATCATTGTCCACAAACTCTCAATTACTGCCTCTCATTCACTCAAGGTTTTAGAGCTGACACACTATCAACAATACTGCCATCATTGTTGAGGATTTTGATACCCCATATGGAAGACACATTCAACTCATCAGCCTACCAACCTTTTACTCTTCACCAGCAAGATTCCAGTTCCATCTCGCCCAGCTGCACCTCGCTCCATGCTCACACTCTAGTCCCCATCATAACCAACAAGTGCATCCCATCCAAAATCCCACTTTCAGACCTCCGACTCTCCTCCCACAGGCTCACTCTCTCTTACACCCCAAATCCAACCATGTTTGATCCTACTGGCACTTCATTGTCTTCGTTCATTCTCCCTCTCCCATCTTCATTTCTCTCCACGCTCAGCTCAAATTCCATGATCAACATCATAAGCCCTCCTTTGCAGACACCCTTAATGTCATTTTCATCACTCCTTTACTAGTAACTGCCTGAACAATTCCAACCTTGACCATATCTGACTCTCTCCCCACTCCTCACCTGCACCCGTGCAAGACACAATCATGCTAAAAAAAAAAAAGAAAAAAAAAAGACACAATCATGCTGACTGCTCGTTCTGTAAAATTGCAGCCATAAGCAACAGGCTGACCCTTATGCTGCTCAATTATGCTGACAATTCTTGTGTGCTTTTATCAAGTCTATTCTCCTAAACAAATATTCCATAACTTCTCTCTTCTCAAATCTCCCAAACCCCTTACCCCCTATAAGATCAACTGATTGCTTCTTACTTCAGTGAAAAAAAAATAAAATCCCTGTCCATAAATCCCCTAACTTTTTGCACCTATAACCATATTCCTTGTCTTCCCTTTTATAACAATGAACTTGGTCCTTATTCATTAGATCCCCCTGCCTCTTTCCTACTCAACAATTTCAACTCTGCAAATATCCCTTTCTCCTATATCATTGACTTTTCTCTCTCTACTTAATTATCTCTATCAGCATTTACACATGCTTCCAACTTAAAATATCGCTATCATCCACATATTTCCCTTGAGGTACTATACCACTTCTCTGCTTTCATCAAAGTCACCTATGACCTCTACGTGATCAAATCCAATAATCAACTTTTATTTGTTCTCTTCCTTATCAGCAGGATTTGACACATATGATCATGCTTCCTTCTTGAAATATTTCTTCTCTTGTTTTCTGGACATTCTTGCTCTCCTTCATCCTTGGTCACTCGGTCTCAGTCTCTCTGACGGATCCTCTTCTTGCCAACTTATGAATGCTACAATGCCCTAGGGCTTGCTTCTTGGACCTTTTCTACAACTTCTGTGATGATCTCAGTCTGCTGGCATCAGATGCCATCTAAATGCTCACAACCCATTAACTTATACATCTAGTCCTACCCTGACGCCCAGACATATCTATTGAAGTTACATTTATACTTGGAAGTTAACATCAGCTTCCAAAACAGAATGTTAGCCTGCCCCCAAAATAAGAAAAAAATTCTCCTCATTTTCTCTCATTTTGGTAAATATCAACTTGGTTCATTTAGTTGTTGGGCCAAAGCCTAGGACTCCTTCCTGATGTATTTTTTTCTGTGATTGCAGCTCACATCCAATCTATAAGTAGATCTTGTTGACTTTACTTTCAGTCCATTTCCAGAATTTGATCAATCCTCATCACCTCTCGCTTACCCCCTGGACTATATATAAGAGCAGTCTCTTAGATGCTCTTCTTCTCCCACTCTTACCTTCCTAGAATTTTTTTCCCACAAAGCAATAAGATTGAGGTATTTAAAATATAAGTTTAAGGGCACTTAGGTGGCTTAGTCAGTTAGGCATCTGACTCTTCATATCAACTAGGTCTTGATCTCAGGATCATGAGTTCAAGCCTTGCATTGGGCTATACCCACAGTGTGAAGCTTACTTTAAAAAATAAAATAAAATAAAAAATAAAATAAAATAAAATAAAACAAAACAGTTGAATGGATTACATTATGCCTCTGGTTAAATAAACCCTTTCGGCAACCTATCTCTCAAAGTAAACGACTTCATCACCTACATTTCTCTGGCTCTCTTACTTTGATTCAATCATAAGCTGCCTCGCTGTCCTTCAAATTCACCAAGCATGTTCCTATTCCAGGGCCTCTCAATTATTTTTTTTTCTGTTGCCTGGACAGTCCTTTCCTCAAATAGCCAGATCCCTGGTGGAATATTCTTTCCAGAGTAGCTATCCCTGACTTCCCATCATCTGCTGTGGGAACTGTCCCCTAACTGGTGATTTACACAAATTACTATTATCTCTTATGATCCTGGGGATGGAAAGTCTCAGCTGGGAGGTTCTCACTTGGAACCGTCACGTAGTTGCAGTCAAATGGAGGCTGAAGCTGGAATGAAGGCTTCTTCATTCAGATGTCTCATATCTCTTCCATGGCTAACTCGGGCTTCCCCACAGCACGGTGGTCTCAGGGTAGTCAGAATCCTACATGGTGGAGTAGGTGTTCCATTTCAAGAAGCATTAAGTGGAAGCTCCCAGTCCTTTAAAGCTTGGGCTCAGAAACTAACATAGTGTCACTTCTGTTATATTCTATTGGCCTAAGCAGTCTCAGAGCAACCCTCACTTTCTAGGACAAGGGAGAAGACAATACAGATCCCATTTGTCAACAGAAGGAGTGTCAAAGACTGTACAGCCATGTGGTAGCCAACCTCCAAGATAGCTGTCCATAGCTCACCTCCTAGGACTGACACCCCTGTGTGGTCCCCTCCTATGCTGGACCTGACTGACCTGGGTAACAAACAATACTGTAGAAATAACAGTGTGTGATTTGGACACTAGGTCATAAAACATACGGGGCTTATGCTTTGATCTGTTTTGGATCATATCCTCTGAGGGGAGCAACCTTCCATGCTATAAGAAATGAAGAAGCCCTATGGAAAGGTCCATGAGGGGAGGACTAAGGCCTCCTGCCGACTCCAGACCTACCCATCCTTTCAAATGGCAGTGGCCTCAACTAATATCTTGACTGCACACTGATAAGAGGCCCTGAACCAGAACCATCGGGCTAAGATGCTCTGAAATTCCTAACCCACAGAAACTGTGTGAGATAATTTAAGTTTAGGAGAAGTTTGTTACATAGCAGTAATTTACTAATACATGATTCTACCCAAAAGAGCCTCCCTTACCAAACTCCTAGCAGTCTTAATATCTCTCTCCCCTACTATATTTTTCTCCATTGCATTTATTACCATCTAACATAGTATGCATTTTATTTGTCCCCTTCCCCTTCTACCCTCTAGAATGTAAACTTCAAAAGAAAAAGGATTTTGTCTATATTTTTCACTGTTATACTCCCAGTGCCTATAACTGTGCCTGGTACATAGTAGACACTAAATTAAATAAACCATATTACTCATTCTCTTTATCATGGCCATATACTTCTTATTGCTGACTACATAAGACAGCATAATACTAACCTAATGATTTACTGTAATAGTTATTTATTTAACAAATACTCAATGCAGTTATAATAATAAGTAATATTAGTTGAGCACTTACCATGACAGATAATCCAAATACAATATATGCACTGCTTCACTTGATTCTCAAAACAACCACATGACAGCTAATATCAAGAATCTAATGTTGCACATATCAAGTTTGAGCTGGCTGTGAGACATCCAAGTGGAAATGTCAAGTGGGCAGCCGGATTATGAGTCTGGAAATTAAAGCAGAGGCCCAGGGTGTGGAAATAAATTTGAAAGTTACATTTAAAGTCATGGAACTGGGGATCCCTGTGTGGCTCAGCAGTTTAGCGCCACCTTCAGCCCAGGGCGTGATCCTGGAGTCCTGGGATCCAATCCCACCCACATAGGGCTTCCCGCATAGACCCTGCTTCTTCCTCTGCTTCTCTCTCTCTCTCTCTCTCTCTCTCTTTCTGTGTGTGTGTGTGTGTGTGTGTCTCATTAATAAATAAAGAAAAATCATAAATAAATAAATAAAGTCACAGAACTGAATAAACTCCCTCAGGAGGAAGCATAGTTAGAGAAGAAAAAATGTTTGCTGAGAATCACTGAATTACTATAATATTTCATAACCCAGAGGATGGAAAAGGGCAAGCAAGAGCAACTGAGAAGCACTAGCCAGCAAGGTAGAAAGAAAACCAGGAGCCAACAGTGTCTTGGGAGCCAAAAGAATCTCTTTCAAGGAGAAAGTGATCAACTGTGTGAAATGCTGCTAAGAGGTCAAGTCAGATGAGGACAGAGAATGGCCATTAGACCTACAATGTGAAAAGCTTTTTAGTAGGTTGGTGGAATTGGTATGAAAGACAAATTGCAGCTGGAAGAAGGACAGGAAAAGAAGATAATGGGTGTAGACAACTCTTTTGAGTTTTGCTCCTGAGAGGTGCAGAGATATACGGCAGCATCTAGAAGGGGATATGGGGTCAAGAGAGGCATTTGAAGATAGAAGAAAGGACAGCATATTTGCTTGCTGATAGTATGAATATATTAAAGAAGAATCACTTTATTATGTATCAGAGGAGGCAAACACTGGAACAGTGTCCTTGGGTAGGTAGAAAAGGAAAGGATATATTATATAAGAGGGGGGTGGCATTTGACTTTGGATAGAAACCAAGATAGTTCTTCCATAGAATCAAGAGGGAAAACAGACTCTATGGGCACAGGGGGAAGTGGGAACATGTGGAAGGAGTCTTTTTTTTGCTCCTACTTCTTCAGTAAAATAGTAAGTCAGCTGAGAAGGAGAGGGATAAGATGTTGGAACTTTGGAGGGAAAGGAGAAAGTGTGGAAAGGAGAAAGTCTAGAACAGGTGGGAAGTAAACAGACTACATAACCGTGGTAGTCATAACCTACAACCCTAAGACCTCACTTAAGGTTCATGCTAGAGAATGAACATCCCCCAAATTAATAGGTCAAAATTCCACTGCCTGATGTGATAATATTAGGAGGTAGGACTTTGGGGAGGTGCTTAGCTAATGAACGGGGAGCCCTGGTGAATGGGCTTAGGCACTCTTAGAAAAAAATAAAAGCCCCTGCAGAGCTCTTGCTCTCCACCAGCTGAGGAAACAGCCAGAAGGCACAAGCTATAAGCCAGGAAGAGAGCTTTTACCAGAGCGGGACCTGCTTGTGCCTTGATCTCAGACCCTCCAGCCTCTAGAACCATAAGAAATAAATTTCTGTTGCTTATACACCACCCACTCCACGGTATTTTGTTTTAGCAGCTGGAATGGACTAAAGCAGTCCATGAGTTTAACAAGCATGTTTTTTTCAAGTCTTATCCAGCTGCAATGGGTGAAGAATTGAACTTTTTAACAATGCAATGGATGATGTGTACATGCATGGATTCTCAGCTGGACAGAGAGGAGACAGAGCAAAAGTGCTATTTGAGGTCCCAATGAAGTCAAAAAATTATTGGAGTTAGAATCCCAGAGGAAATGAGTTGGATAGATACAAGATGATGGCTAGGGAGTGGGGATGCTTAAAATGGGAAATTTAGATGGCATATGATCACTGGTAACAACAAAATCAAGACAATGGAGAAGGGGAATGCCATGAGGAAGAGTGGGACCCAAAGCCATTCTAGGAGAAGAGGTAACAAACTGGGAGATTAATGAGTTAAAAGCATGGGCATTTATATCACTAAGAATGATGTTGTGTTAAAGTTGTGAACTTGTGTTAAAGGAGTTAGTGTGCCAGGAGCTAAAGTCCTCAAGGAATGGGCAGAAATGACCCATGGTCGGCAACAAGGAGCAGCAGGGGATGGAGTGTCTCTTGATAGGAGAATCTGAACTCAGAGGGCCAGTGTGGAGGGGAGGAGAAAAGTCTGGAAGTGGCAGTGTGGGGAAAAGGAAGATACCCACCAACTTTTTGGACCCAAGGGGATACAGGGTGTAGGCAAGAGAAAAAAGCATCCTTTAGATGGTCTGCTGGGGAAGCAGTGGCCTCAGGGAAGAACTAGGTTTCACTCCCAGCAGGAAGATGTTAAGGAATGGTTAGAGAGAAGAGTTTGCACATGTGGAGAAGGGAAGAGAGTGAATGCCAAAGAACACAGGAGTGTCAGGGCTTGGGGGAGGGGCAAGTGATTGTGAAACCATGCCCCATAGGGTTAATGAGGTTAAAACTGTCACCAGCAAGACCTTTGCTGATCACTTCCACCCCCTTCTTCACAGGAATGTGAACCTTATCTTTCAAGGGGCAAACAACAGGAAGAGCTCTGGAGGCTTAGACCAGTTTGAGCTCAACAAGTGACTCACACCTGTGCAGAGGGACCAACAGTTACCTCTACCTCATTATAACGTTAGGATCTCCACCCAAGGAGGAGCGTGAGCTTCACTGACATGACATAGAGATATATGTAGGGGCACGTTTTCTAGGTACACCTGTGCAACCTTATGCCTGCCTTTCCACATGATGACAAAACTCCCCTTTCTGAATATTCATCCTACCCCAAAAGAAACAAACCCACTCACCTCCACTCTGGGAGTCACGGTTTTGGAAGCTACTTCCCAAGGTCTCCTTCTTTGCTATAAATAAAGTTTCCTTCACGTGACAACTCCACACAAAGCCGGTCTTTGCCTCTAACTCCCCAAGGAGTGAACTCCTGTAAGTTTGGTTAAACGAGGATAAAAAGGGTATGTTCAGAGCTGAGTGGAGATGAGAATCCAGGAGCTGATCAAGACCTGGACACCCTGAGTCATGCCCTCCTCTTTTTTTTTTTTTTTTGAAAATTTTTTATTTAAGAGAGAGAGAACCTGTGTACAAGCAGGGAGGAGCGGTAGGCAGAGGGAGAGGGAAAAGCAGACTCCTCACTGAGCATGGAGCCTGATGAGGGTCTCGATCCCAGGACCCTGAGGTCATGACCTGAACCAAAGGCAGATGCTTAGCCCACTGAGCCACCCAGGCACCTGAGTCATGCCCTCCTAAGGATGCTTGAAGGAAACAAGAGTGGAAAAAGCTGCAGTACTGGTCCCAGGCCCCCACCCTGCTTTCTGGGAGGGTCCCAGCTGCTGACAGTTCTCAGCTCAGTGTCTTCTCCAGGGACCCAGGGATGAGCTTTCTTACCCATGGTCACATTCCTTTCTGGGCTCACTCCCCATCACACATATACAAAACACACACACATAACACACACACACACACACACACACACACACACAAGTAACTGGTCAATGAGGAGGTCTGAATGTCTGTCCATTCTGAAAGAGAGGGACACTTCAGAGCTCCCCCTGACACAGCAGGATCTGTACAGTCCTCAGCTGCACCTGCAACCCCACCCACCCACACCGAAAGATCATCCCCTGGTGAAATGCCTGTGCTCAAATCTCCTCAGGGAACTCCATCTGCGACGCCAGGAAAATGGTGGCATGAAGCCCAAGATTCTCAAAGCAAAGAGTGAGAGGAGGCTGGGAATGTCCCAGAGAAGAAGGACCGGGAGGGGGTGAGGGGGGTCTTGCCAAGAATCTACAAGCTCTGAAGTTCCCTTTTCAACTCCAGAACACAAAGAAATCTGAGGCTGTGCTTTACTGTAGCATACTCTTTGATATGCTTTAAGAGAAGACAAAAATGATTAGCCTTTCTGCCCTGAGACCTTGTATAAGTTTCCATTTTTAGATTGAACCCTTAAGAAAAGTTGAATAGCCACTGTGATAGACTGTATTATTCTCAAAGTATTCTCTGAATTCCTAACCAGGTCTTTCTCTCCCACAAATCTATGCCAGAGGAATATACTTCCTGACCTAGATTTGGCCTTGTGACTTGCTTGGCCAATAAAACATGAATGAGAGTGACAGGTACCATCAAAGGTTGAGACAGGGCACCCAAAGGGACCTCATGAAAGAAAAAGTTGGGGATTTTTCCTTTGCTTTGTTTTCTACTTCTATTCTTGCTAGGACCTGCACCCCCACCTAACTCAGGCCTTAATGTATGTCCTCCTTGTAAGCATCAAAGGGTTAATGATTTCTTTGGAATCTTCCAGCACGACAGATAACATCTAAGGAGTGACCCGGTGGGTCTTCATAAATGTTCTCCAAGACCACTGACTGCAAATACCTTGATGCCAAGACCCCTGGTTTCATGGAATTAGTGACATGAAGGACTCCTGAACACTGTCCTTGTTCTGACCAGTTCCTGGATGCATGACAGCACAGGTGCACCAGGCCACAATTACCAATAAAAAACCCCAGACCCCTGGAGCGCCTGGGTGGCTCAGAGGGTTAAGCTCCTGTCTTTGGCTCAAATCATGATCCCAGGCCACGCATGAGGCTCTCTGCTTAGCAGGGAGCCTGCTTCTCCCTCTCCCCCTGCCTGCCACTCTGCCTATTTGTGCTCTCTATCCCTGTCTAATAAAGAAAAGCTCGAAAAACAAAAACAAAAAAGCCTAGACCCCAAGCAAAGAGGAGACTCAAGCTCCCTTTCCTTTCAGGGTCTCCCGAATGGCCTGTCTGTATCTGCCATTTCTTGACCTTCAATAAACTCTGCTTTCACCTCTTGCTGGCTCACATTTGATTTTCCATCCTGTGTGAAGCCCTCTGGGCTGAGTCCTGAGGGACACCTTCTGAGTCCTTGGACCCAGCCCGAGGACATCAGTTTTAGGAATGATCATGATCCTCCCTTTTCTCTTTTGCCTTTTTCCTAAATCTTCTTAGTGAAAAGGGGCCCTTCATGATAAGCCACTACGGTTTTTGGTCATCTGCCACTTGCAGCATAGTTTAGCCCCAGTGAATTAATACAGGCACCTAGAGCAGGGGCCGCAAACTCGGTAAAAAACCAGAAAGAAAGTAAGTATTTTAGGCTTTGCAGGCCCAATGGTCTGGTCAGGACTGCTGAACTCTGCTGCTTTCAGGCAAAAGCACTCAGAGGTTACAGGCACGGCGACATCCCAGTGAAACTTTCTTTACAGGCAGCCCCGGTGGCGCAGGGGTTTGGCGCCGCCTGCAGCCTGGAGTCCCACATCGGGCTCCCTGTGTGGAGCCTGCTTCTCCCTCTGCCTCTCTCTCTCTCTGTGTCTATGAATAAATAAATAAAATCTTTAAAAAAAAAAAAAAAAGAAAGAAAGAAAGAAAGAAACTTTCTTTACAAAAACAAGTAGCAGGGGATCCCTGGCTGGCTCAGCGGTTTGGTGCCTGCCTTTGGCCCAGGGGGCGATCCTGGAGTCCCGGGATCAAGTCCCCAGTCGGGCTCCCAGCATGGAGCCTGTTTCTCTCTCTCTCTCTCTCTCTCTGTCTATCATGAATAAATAAATAAAATCTTTGGGGAAAAAAAACAAGTAGCAGACCAGATCTGACCCTCAGGGACAGCTGGATGATTCCCTGAATGATTTACCCAATGGCTAACAATTCTACAGGCAATTGCCTAAAATCACATGTTAATTTTGCCCAACCAGGGTTCTTTTTATAAGTTTGTATTCAAGATGAAAGAGAATGGACTTGGTTGTATTCGTTCTGTTAAAAAACAGAATTCAACAGAGTAAATGTGAAGATCTCATTGGCTGTATTAAGCCAATTCATGATTTGAGCAGCTTCCCATTTGGCAAATAGAGGGGTGCCCCAAGGAGTTATACAAAATGGAAGGTTTTTATAGGAAGGAGTGTAGGGCAGGATAGTTACTAGAGAAAAAAAAAAAAGATTGTTTCAGGCAAGATCACCTTCTCTTAGGGAGAAGGGCAGAGGGCTTTATTTTTACAGATTATCTCCTCTTCATCTGAGGGATGGAAAAGGCCCAGAAACAGAAACCTTTTTGGTGAGTACCAGGAAATTCCTGCTGACCGGTTAAGGCTTCTATTTTTGGGGTACAATTCCATGAAGCATTAAGCCCCGGTTTACTGACTTGGGCCTAAATCAAAGTGATGCCATTTGGGGCCTGTCATTTTTCCTTTTAGCAGTCCCAAGAGACCATTTATTTAGTAAGACTTGGAGCAGATGAAAAGGCAAAGGATGGCAGATTTAATATTTCTTGATGAGTAGGGAAAAAATGAAAAAACTAGAAATGATATCTCTCCCTGCACAGTCTTCTAAAGCATTTGGGAAGACTTATAAAAGAAAGAAAAGAGAGAGAAACAGATGAATTAGGAATAAAAAAGAAGAGGAACAGAAGCTAGCTGGAATTCCTATATTCGGGGTTTGGGGGTTTTTTTAGGTTGTTTTGTTTTGTTTTTCCCCCCCAGTACCAGACTAGAGAGCATGTTTGTTCCTCTACTGCCACCTTCAGTTCTTTCACGATCCTGACTTTATTTTTTGCAAGTTCCACCAATGGGTTTGAACCACCCAGGATGCAACTCTTAAGTGATTTTCCTTTTTTTTTTTTTTTTTTTTTTTTTGTATACATCTTGCTGAAACCCACAGGAGTTCAAAAATGGCAGGACTTGAGTAAGTAAAGGATATTTTGAATGAGCAGGGTGTGGCAGGGGAAGAAGGTAAGTTCAAAGACAGAGGATAAATAGGGACCAAGGTTAATCCTGGGATGGGAGCAAACACTGAGCAGAAAAAAAATAAATAAAAAACACTGAGCAGAGGTGGGAGTTCAGGAACAGAGGGAGTTTGGAGACAACACCTAATTCTATAAATTAAAGAATTGGGGTTGCATGAGGCTGGGCAGTTCCACAAACATGTCCTGTTAAGTGGATAAACTATTAATTATGACTGAGATCTGGAGGTCAGAAATGCATGACAGGCGGTTCTGGAAAGATCTGGGATGGAAAATCAGGGCCTGATTTGCAGGCTGGTCAGGGAATCGGTGGTAATTAAGATCACAAGGATATAATCTTTTCATAAATTAGCCAAATCCACTCTATCATTGCATTATGGTTACCTATTTAAGAGTCTGGCTGCATTGTGAGCAACTGGAGGCAGAAATAAGCCTTTTTTTCACCATCATAAACCCAGCATTCATTATAGTAGCTGTCCAAAAGTTAGCACTCAACGAATTTGTGTTGAATTAAATTGTTTCCTTTAGATAATAACAAAGAATTTCCTAAATTTCTTCGTAGGAAATTATCAGTTCATTGGCACAGAGATGGAGAAAGCTTTGTCCTGGGATTCTCTGAGTGTTTGTCATTATACATAGTAGGCAGAGGCTATGTTACCAAGAGAATAAAAATTAAACAGAGGCACCTATCTGGATCAGTTGGTGGAGTGTGTGACTCTTGGTCTCAGGGTTATGGGTACAAGTCCCATGTTGGGTATAGAGATTACTTAAAAAATAAAATCTTTAAAAAAATTAAACAAAAACTAGGATAATTAAATAGAACAATTTATTACGAAAAATAGCCATGCCTGCTGTGTTCCTAAGTTTTGCTTATCTCTGATATTGAGAACACTTCACTTGACTAACACACATGCAATTAATTCCCTACTTTTTAAAAATTGAGATAAAATTGACATATAACATTGTGTAAGTTCAAGGTATGCAATGTATTGGTTTGATATGCTTATTTATTGCAATATTATTCCCATCATAGCCTTAGTTGCACACTGCAATTCCCTTTTTACTCAAGTCAGAGGTCATTCATCCAGGATCCCTTCCTGACCCTCTCCCCCATGTTCCCACAACTGGATCTGCACGCCTACTCCATCCACATTACACTCATCGATTGTACTAACCTCCAACACTACCCAGTGGTAGGGTAGGAACTACTTTTTAATTGCTTCTGTTGCTTCAACCCAAGCATCTGGTAGACTCTCATTAAGTCTTTTTATTTATTTATATTTAAGAATTTATTTATCTAGTTGAGAAAGAGAAGAGAGAGAGAGAGAGAGCACAGAGGAAGAGGGAGAAGCAGGCCGGACAGGAGGCTCTATCCTAGGACCCTGAGATCATGACTGACCCAAAGGCAGACACTTAACCGACTAAACCACCCAGGTGCCCCTCATTAAGTGTTTTTAAATACATCATTCATTCATTGATGATTTATGGAGTCAAAGAAATCACAAATTCGATCCTAAGGAACCTGACAGCTTTGCATTCCTGCTAGTCAACTCAACTATGAGAAAAGCAAAAGTGGCCCCACAGATTTTCTCTCAACTTTGGCTGTTGACATCCCATGGACCTCTCAGGCATTGGTAAGAGAAATGTCAAAGAAGCCATGACAATGCATTAATAGATATTTGTCCTTCTATCTTTATACTCAAGGGATGTCATTTGTGGTTTCTGAGCCACTTCACAAGAGCTTAAGGCCATGGAAAGAGCAATGTGGAGATTGCTTGTGCTCTGGCTTGGCTTAAGGTCACAATGACCTTGGAAAAGACTTCCTAAGATCCTAAGATCTCTTTTGCCACAAGAAATAGTTATTGTTATTTGATACTTATACCTAAAGTTCCCTTAGCCATTTAAGGGCAAAGAAACTTTCTGGTATAGCCATAAGATAAAATAATAATAAAAATATTTTATTAATAAAATTACTTTTTTTAAGTTTTGGTTATTTTTTTTTTCTCAGAAGAACACTTTGTTTCAAAATCCTTTGCAGCAACCTTTCAGGAGAAGTCTGTCTGAATGAAGGGCATTACTCACCATACTCTTTATGTCTCTGCCAAATCAATAGATGTAAATGGGTGCTTTTATGCATTCTCTTGCCAAGTAAACCGAGCTTGCCCAACTGGAAAAGTTAATTTTCTAGAAAATTGGTACAAATAACAGGATACTGTTTCTAAGGGAACAAAACGGACATACACATACATATAATTGTAGACATATCTGTTGAGTCTTCCCTTGAGTCATAATTACTTGTAAAAGGAGATCAAATCAGGTTCAGACTGCAAGCCCTTTGAGCTCCATTAAGTTGCATGTCCAGTTAATACAAAACAATGGGGGCGAATTGCTTTTAATTGGCAACAGTTTATGACCACATTGTCAAAATTCCAGCACCACTTAATCTCTTTTTGTTTTGTTTTAAGGAGATTTAGAGGATCTGCACTACATTAGCTGTCATTTTTCAATCCACACATGGGTTTGTTTATTTATTGGCTGAGAGAGAAATAGGTCAGTAGTCAATACACTGAAATCTGAAGTGCACCATCACAGACACTCAGTACTAACCTGTTGAAAGAATAAAGACATTTTTGGTCAAGAGCAAGTTATTTTTCTGAAGATTCACTCGAACGGAGGCAAAAGTGCAATACCAATTTTTAAAGTAAACTCATTTGTATTACACTCTATGATTGTTTGGCTCTATTACTGGTCAAGTCATTTTTATCCTGGGGCACCCAGGAGGCTCAGTGGTTGAGCATCTGCCTTTGGCTCAGATCATGATCCCTGGGTCCCAGGATCAAGTCCCATGTCGGGCTCTGCGCAAGGGAGCCTGCTTCTCCCTCTGCCTATGTCTCTGCTTCTCTCTCTGTGTCTCTAATGAATAAATAAATAAAATCTTTAAAAGAATAAATCATTTTCATCTTCACCCAAGACTGTTACCTAAATAACTTAAGCTTTAAGAGATAAGCAAACAAACTTCCCTTTGTGGCAGTTTGGGATTTGAAATGCTTCTACTATAAAAGCAAAGTTAATTAATTATGCAAGAGAAATCTACAGTGATCAAAAATGACTGAAACAACTAAGCTAGAAAGGTAAGGAGAAGCTGATGATACTAAAGAGTTCTAACAGGGTTTTGTCTGTCTTTGTAACCAGAACTTGGGGTTCCTAATCACCACATGAGTAACAGACAATGCCTGGAGCCTTTCTGAGGAAAGGAAGGTAGGACTGAGAACCTGAATCGAGACAGGTTCCAGAAGGTTTTTACCCCTCTAGAAAAACTAGACTGAAAAAAAGAAGGAAAAAAAAAAAAAAGCCACCCTAGAAAAGAAGAGCATTTATCTTGGCCTAGGCTCTGGGAGGAAACAATAATTATCTTTCTCCAAAATGTGTAATCGTGCACCTATTCCATTGTCTAGCAATGTCTGAACCAAAAAGGTACCAAATAAACAAAAAAAGTCCTACTGAGCTAGAAATATCCTTAGCAGGAGGAGATTAAAAATTGCTCTGGCAGTTGTACAAGATTCCCACCAATAAGTCCTACTTTAGATGACTTCACAATCCAAAATTTACAAGGAATCAAAGAAACCATACTGAAGATCAACCTAAAATCTAAATAACTTGGTGGAAGAACTTCAGATAACAAAAGTATCCAAGACATAAAACAAGTATGCCAAAATAAAGACAAAGGGAAATTGAACACGTGAGAGAACAACGCCACTTTAAAAGAGAAGATAGCTTTGAAAAAGACTAAACTTACAAGTTACACAAATGGAAAATATTAGCAGCATATTAGGCATGTCTGAAGAAAAAATTAGTAAGAGAGAACTTTTAACTTGGAGGAAATTGCACAGAAGACAAGACAGGGAATCAAGGAGGCGAAACACAGGAAAAAGAGGTCAAGAAATGTGGAAGATAGAAGTTTGAACATAGTTCTAAAATGAGTTCCAGAAAAAAGAAAATAAAGAGAATGCAGGAAAGAAAATATCCAAAGAGATAATGTCTTATGTTTTCCCAGAATTGATAATAATCTGATCCCTTAGTTTCAAGAAGCAAAACAAATCCAAATATGATTAATAAAACTTCACATATTCCTAGCATTGAAAATTCCATCCGATAAGTTCTCCTAGAGAGGTGTCTGGGTGGCTCAGTCAGTTAAGCATCCAACTCTTGATTTCCACTCAGGCCATGATCTCAGGGTCATGAGATTGAGCCTAGCCTCGGGTTCCATGCTAGGCAAGGAGCCTGCTTGGGATTCTCTATCTCGTTCTCCCTCTGCCCCCTCCCTCTCATGCATATCTTTCTCTCTCTCCTAAAAAAAAAAAAAAAAAAAAAAAAAGGTCTACTAGAATAATTGCTTACATACATGAAAAAGTTAAATAAAATTAGATCCCACAAGATTTCCAAAATTCAACTGTATATAAATCAAAAGCTAAATAGGGAGAGGAGAATACTTTAAAACATTTATGAAACAAAATTGGGGAAAATAGCTTTATGATCCCACGGTATGAAAAGCTTTTTTGAGAGCAAACTTTTAAAATGACTTGCTAATTAAAAGAAAATACTTAAAAAAAAACAAACTGGGAGAAAAAAATTCAGTGACCAAATATTATAAAGAACTATAAGTCACTGAAAAGATAAACAATTTTTAAAAACAAGGGATGCCTGTGTGGCTTGGCGTTGGTCTGCCTTTGGCTCAGGGAACTCAAGGATCGAGTCCCACACTGGGCTCCCTTCATGGAGGCTGCTTCTCTCTCTGCCTATGTCTCTGCCATTCTCTCTCTCTTTCTCTGTGTCTCTCATGAATAAATAAATAAAATCTTTTTAAAAAATGTTTAAAAATGAGCAAAACAATATAATAATGTAATTCTCAGAACAGGAATGTGAATGGCCAGTAAACCTACAAAAGCTGCTCAACTTTAGTAGTAACCAGGGAAATACCCATTAAACAATAAGGAATACTCTTTCATACCCACCAGATTGGCCAAAATAAAAAATACTGGTGTCAGCAAAAATGCAGAGCAATAGGGATACCATTCTGAAAAACCATAAATGGACACAACCACTTTCTAGAACAATTTGGTCACAGCTAGTCTTGATAAAGGTGTGCATATCTCATGCCCCAGCAGTTCTCCTACATATTTATCCCTAAAGAGTTCTTCCATAAGAGATATGGAGAAATGTTAAAAAAAAATGTTTAACATGTTATCTTTTGAAGCTGAGAAAAATTTAAAACAACTGAACAACAGGAGGACAAGTGAAAAAAAAGTTTTGGTCTATTCACCTAGTAAAATACCGAACATCAGTGAAAGTGAACACAATAGAATTTACTTACATCTGCCAACATGGTTAAATATCAAAATATGTGGATAAACAAAAGTTATTGAAGAAGGACATATGTAGTATGGTACATATACCAAAAATAACTTAATTTTAAGGCTATATATAGTAAAAAAAAAATATATATATATATATAGTAAAGGTATGAAAACTCTTGATAGCATTTCATGAGGATCTCAATTGTGTTTGTGATATTCTTACACCAAGTCACCAGTATATTGAGTATTAATTAGGCTATCATCTATACTTTTTTGGTCTACAATAGTTCATAATTTTTAAAAAGTAACTAAAAAGATAAATAATTTTTAAAAACCCTCACTCTTTAAGATGTGAGCCTCAAAACAATTTCTGAGCCAGGCTGACTGAGCTGGTGTGTACCCCTGGGCCTTGTGAAGCTCTCAGGAAAAATGAAAAAGGCATATCTGTAACAGCTTGGCTTACTAGTAAGTGAACCCTTACTTGAAATCATTTTACCTGTTTCATAAAATATTTTAGATTTTAGCATCCCCATTAAAGCTCTCTAACAGCATTCAAGCCTAATAAACCAGGGAGAAGATATTAACTGTACTAAGAAAATTTCCTGTTTTGTGCATTCTGATATAATTTAAATCTTCTAGGTCCCCAAATCAGAATGATAAAATGAAAATAGAACATTTTAAAGAAGCAATTTGTTTGAGAGTACCTATGAGATTCTCTCACAGACAAGAGGATCACATTTTCACTTACAATATTTATCGGACACACTATGCAATTTATTTATGTATATAGGTATCACCTCTCTTCATCACAAAAAGCATCTGAAGCAGCTAAGCCTTTATTTTGAGTGTAATGAACTCAAGTACTTTGGCAAAGACAGCATGCATTAGACTATAACTACCCACCAGAAGTTTATGAAATAATATATAAAACCTCTGATCGGAACACTCCAAGTTCATGTTCTGCATGTGTACTCTCCACACACTTAAACTGCTGGCTGCTAGAAATATACAGAGAGCAAATCTCATCTTCAGACGTAGTATCCATGGGCTCACTTATGCTCACCCCAGAGTTTCCCTCCATCAGTCACTGATGGAGTCAGCATTATCCTTTCTTGCTGATCATTTTGTCATCCCTAAAATATATAAAAAATCCAATTTTGCAATTTCACAGCAACCTCATAGTCCATATTGGTAATTTTCTTTGCATGCCATCTCTCCATGGTTGCTAACCACCGAAAAAAATGCTATCATGATCATGTCTGGAAAATGACCCTATTCAAAGTATTACAAAACAGTTTCTACATCAGCAATTGACAATGACAGAAGAATCCCAGAAGATACTCAGACCAGGCTTATCTGGATCAATCTGATCCTGCCCGGGCTGGAATTAAAACCTCTCACTTCCAGGAAGTCTTATGAGCCCAGGAATCTTTCTGATGAACTGATTTGAGCTTTGGGAGCCTCCAAGAAGTAAATAACAGCAAGGCCTGCTTCAAGTAAAGTGAGGGTGGGGATTGGTCAGACTAGACAGCAAGGAGCCCAAGGGGAAGTTAACTGTAATACTGGCTTCCGGGTCACTAGATCCAATCTCCTTGAGATTGTTATTGAATGGAAGGGATTTCTGTTGAATCACTTTTGTAATCGGTATGTAAGAAATATGTTAGCCGCCCTAGAGTGAGTTAACATCTTTGTGACTGGGGTCACACGTAGCAAATGCGGCATCACACTTTGCAGGAGTTCAGAGGCTCACCCAGCACCCTCATTTTACATAAGGAGGGGATGGAGGTCCATGGAGATCACGTGGCTTGCCCAATTACAGTAAAATTGTAAAGCAATTAGCAAGACTGTTGATAGCAACAAGGGATTCTTCTGGAGTCCTGGTCCTCCCCCCATTGAGCTGGCGTAGACATGTGTGATGAGCTGTTGGAAGAGTCTCACCTGCAGACTGCAGTAGCCAGATGACAGATACCCAAACAGGAAACAGTGACCATGGCAACACTTCTAAATATATATCTGGAGGAGGCTTTGTGATTCTTTGATTAGAGAGGTCCTTTAAGAAAAGTATCTGTCCATACATGCTTAAAGAGGCAAACAACATGCCATTTCCCGAAGGGAGACAAGAGTTGAGAGCATGGGCACGAAGTAGAGTCTCTTCTACTTCTAAGTGAGCCCTGAGTCTTGAATGGGAGAAGGTAGCTTCCCTCAAAGGCTGCTCAAGCTGGCGCTTGCGTTCAGATATGACAATAATCCAAAAGCAAAAACCTAGTTCGCGGAAAGGGAATTAAGAGGGTTGTCCTTGCCTACCTACCCTGGCCACCCACTGGCAGTCACTGTCCCCACAAGAAGTGCCCTGCCAAGGAAACAAGATAGATCTCAATCGTGATGTGCCCCCCACATCATGAGCAGCCTCATCTGTACCAGTGCTTTCCAATCTGCCCCTTCACTGCTGAGCTTGCCTGGCTGAGGCATCTCTACCTTTCACATCCCCCCTTTTTTCTTCTCTCTCTTTGCCAATAGCTGTGGGAAGAGGACTTATTCCATGTTCCCTTCTAAGTAATAAATGTATTACTCTAATTGGGGGCTTACTCTATGGTAGGTATAATTCTATGGACTTTACACATATTAATAGTTAATCTTCATAACAGCTCTATAAAAGTGGGTACTACTATTATCCCCATTTTACAGATGAGACACAAAAAGGTTATGGTCATATATATACCCCCAGACACATACATATAATACATTCAGATGATCCAGGGAATAATTCAGTGTGTAACCCAAAACACAGCTGTTCAGTGTGTAACCCAAAACATCATTTTAATATTTGGAATTTTTTTTCAGGTGACTTAGAAGAAGGATAGTGCCACCATTGGCCTGTAAAAGACTATATATACTCTATCCATATCTGTCTTAGAAGCTGCTGATGGTTCTCTAATTTGGTGTGGATAGCTATTACATTTCCCTTACACACAGGGCTGACTTTGGGGAAATTTGAGTGTCTGTCCACTCTTGAGACCTCATATTGCTAAAAAATATGAAGAGCCTAGCTTCACATAGTCTTCATATTTACCCTCAGGGAGAATTCCTTGCCATTTAAAAACCTCAGCTAGAATATGCTTCAGACAAAATAAAAGCCCATCAATCATTTCCAAAACATATTTCAATTCATAGAAATTATGTGATGTCAGCAATCTCACTTTCTCTTAGATACTAATTAGCATCTTGGTGATAGATTAGTCATTTTATATTCTTCCTGGCTGAAGAAGAAGTTCAGCCCCACTAGCTTCATGTTCAATATGCTCCTCATTCTCTTGGCTCTACCTGTTACAGATTCAAGAGATTAGTAATAAATCAACTACGAACATTTCTAGCCATGCTGCAGAAAAAAAAAAATCTGTAGGCATTTATAAGTCATCTCCACTGTAACTTCAAAATGAAAAGATAAAATGAGTTCAGGCCTGAAAGGAAATAACATTTTACACTATCCTTTATATGAAGGCACTGACCCATATGAATCAATAACTTGATATTTCATTTATTTTGGATAGGTCTCTAAACACTTCAAAGCCCTAAATATAATAGAGTTGATTTCTTTAGTGTTAAGTGTTAAGAACTTTAGTTCATCAGCTCTGAAGCTCAACTAAAACTGAAAGCCATTCAATTAATGCTTTTAACACCACCTTCACCACCTCATGTATCACATGCACACAAGTGAAAAAGAAGTAGCCCAATCCAGCTTGATAAATGACAGAAAAACCGGTTCTTATGTAAGAGGCAATGCACACCTCACCCAGTTACATAATTAAGCATATTTGGCAGGAGAATGCTGACAAGACTGGAATACCCTGCTTGTTTGTAAGTGTTCCAACAGAAGTAGGGATGGGAACAAACATCAAGAGACACCAATTTCACATATTCAAAACTCTTAGAGCCACCTTTCAATGGACCATGTCTGAATAAACAACCCACCAATTTGCATGGGTGCTGTCTTAGCTCAGGCTGCTATATTCAAATGCTATAGTCCGGGTGGCTTAAACAGCAGACATTTACTTCCACACAGTTCTGGAAGCTGTGTCTAAGTCTAAGGACAGGGTGTCAGTATGGTCCAGATCTGGTGAGGGTCTTCTGCCTGGCTTGCAGACGGCCACCTTCTTTTTTTTTTTTTTTTTTTAAGATTTTATTTATTTATTCATGAGAGACAGAGAGAGACACAGGCAGAGACACAGGCAGAGGGAGAAGCAGGCTCCATGTAGGAAGCCCCATGTGAAACTTGATCCTGGGACTCCAAATCATGCCCTGAGCTCAAGGCAAACGCTTAACCATTGAACTGCCCAGGCGTCCCAGATGGTCACCTTCTTTTTGTGTGCTCACGTGGCCTTTTGTGGGTGCATATACATGGAGAAATAGACATCTCTCTCTTCCTCTTCTTACAAGGGCACCAATTCCATGATGGAGGTCCCATATTCATAACATAATCAAAACCTGATTACCTTCCAAATGTCCTACCTCCAAATATCACTCACAGGGGTTAGGACCCCAACGTATGAACTTGGCTGAGATACAAACATTCAGTCTATAACAGGTGTCTATGTTAGAGAAGACCCTAATCCTCAAAACATCATTCTCTTTTCTTTTTCCTTTTAAAGTCAATCTTCAAAAAGCGAATCTTCAATCATTGCCTCTTCTTCCTTGCCCTCTGCAGTCGAGGGACTTACACTCTCAACCAAAATACCAAAAGCTTTCTTTTCAGACAGCAGATCTCAATGACTTTCTCAGCCTCTTGCTACCTGATCCCCCCCAGTATAGAACACTAAAGTCTACCGTCCCCTTTCAAACTCTCTCATCCACAGATATAATAGAAAGTTTAGAAACAAACCAAATGGGGTTCAAATTTTGGTCCTAGACAACTAATTATAAGTTACTTAATTTCTGAATCTTGGTTTCCTTCCTCATGGATAAAAATGAGAATACTTTTTGCCTACGCTAGGAGACTTGTGGAAATTAAATGAAACAAAGCAGCAAAGGCATCGACCCCTATGTCATCAGAAAGTTACTAGTTTCCTTCTCTCTACAGCCTTATTCTTGCTCTGGAGTGCTGGTCCATAACTTCTATTTGCCTTTAGCACACTTCTACCTGGACACCCAACTCAATTTGTCCGAACCTAAACTAACACATTCTTCTACTTTTACCTACTCTCCCATAGCTGATTTGGGGCTAATGGCATCAGCTCTTTTTCCATCCCCGGGGGCCAGAATTCAAAAGATCATCAAATTAAATGGAGATGTAAGATCAAAGATCTTAGATTTGGAACACCTATGAGAAGTTCCTGTCTGTGCCTATTAGCCACAGAAACATTCCAATACTCAGCTATGAAAAACATCCCTCTGAATGCTTAAACTAGTGGTTTTCCAACAATCAGCATCACCTAAAAACTTGTTAGAAAAGTGAATTCTTAGCCTTTCTCAGATCTACAGAATCAGCTCTTCAGGACAGGACCCAGGATTTTCCAGGTAATCAGGGTACAAACTAAAATTGAAGATCTGGTGGAATAAGTAACCCACTATCTTGGGCCTTAGAAGAAAACAAATATTTAAATATTAGAGTACATGAATATTTAAATATTAGTGTATATTCAATTCAATTAGTATAAACCTTTTATAATTGTGTAATACTTTATACAACAGATATTATCTTGATCTATTTTATTCCATTTTAAAAAGTTCAGACATAATCTTGGTGCTATAAAAACTAAAAATATTTCCATTTCCTATCCATAAATAAAAATATTTAGAAAAAAGACTGAAAAGATACTTAGCTTAACTTTCTGAGAAGAGTATTCTTAAGAAACTAAAGGTAACTTACAGAAGTAGATTCCCACTTGAATCTGTTATACAGCAATAAAATAAAACTAACTTTAGGACTGGAAAGGCTGAATTTGTTTTGACTTTACTTTGAAACACCTTGTCCCCATGATCTAAATAACATGCGATACACATGATAGTGACATTTCAAGGGCCAGGATATGCAGAGGAAAAACTTAGCTATTTTTAATAAACTTAGCTATTTAAATATACTATGTTAATTGCTGCCTTCAAAGAAACTAGCCTAAAATAATTGGTACATAAAAATGCTTTTTGAGACTCCAGAAATCTCATATCTACTTTCCACTAGTAAAACAGGGAAGCATTAGCAAGATAGATTTAAACTGAAGAGTTGCAAGTTCCTTCACAAGATAATGGCTCATAAACCAAGTGCCGAAAGCAACGTCACCACCCAAGGCAATATTGAAATACCGTGGGGGAGAAAAAAAAGAAAAAGAAAAAAAAAAAGAAATACCGTGGGGGGAGGGGCGCTGCTAACCACAGAAACTGCCCTCAGTTGACAAAACTTGTGAATGAAGGTCAACAATGAAAGGCTTCAGAACAATGAAATCAAACAAAGAAACATGGCCCACCTCTTATTTATGAAGGCTTGTTTTCTCAAAGGATTGTCATCTAGTGAAAAATCAAACACCTAGAGAAGATTTTACCTTTTAAAGGCCAATTATTTCCATACACAGGATTATAAAACACATAGCGAAAGTAAATTAAGACCCTCTGCCTGTGTCTCTCTGCCTCTCTCTGTGTGTCTCTCATGAATAAATAAACAAAAATCTTAAAAAAAATTTAAAAAGACCCATCAGTGCTGAAAAGGTGCCAGATATCTACTACAATGTACTTGTCTTCTATTACTTCTATTACTGCTGACTTCAGGTCACTGAGCAGTGAATGTGTCTCAACAAACATTTACTTACTGGTTATCTTAGCTCTATCTAGCCTTTCTAGTTACATGCATTCAGTCATTTAATTTTGCCTCAAGTATCAAATGGACCTTTACTCTTGTTTCCCCAGGGTTCAGCAGGAAGCAGGCTGTAACTTTGAGTCTCGCTGTATGTAGTTTTGGGAACACGAGGAGGGAAGAACCACTTGCAGAGTTTCTACTGCGCATGCCCAGGGCATCTCTTTGGTCTCTAGCAGGGTTGGTTTGCTCCCAGCTTCCCCCATGTCGCCACTGCTGTTGCTTCACCGGAAAGGCCCTGAAATCCTCCAAGTGTAGACTAAAGGAAATTCTGGTATTAAGGAGAAAAAAAGCCTTTTATCTCACGTCAGCTGACTGTCCAGGTTTCATGCTCCAGGATCCATCACTCCTAGGATGACAGCGGTTTCTTTCAGGAAAAGCTATAACCTCAACAAAGGTATGTGATTTGGCCATATGGCCTTTAAAATGAAATTGACCAAGAATCAATCATCAACCAATAGTCGGACTCTATTATGTCAGCACAGTGTGTGGTCAATTGCCCAGTGCAGGTCAGACTGCAGATCTTAGCTAATTTTTTTTCTTAAGGTTTATTTATTTACTTGAGAGAGGAAAAGTGAAAAGCAGGGGAGAAGGGCCCAAGGAGAGGGAGAGAGAGTCTTAAGCAAACTCCCTTTTGAATGCAGAGCCCAAAGCAAGGCTCCATCCAAGGACCCTGAGATCACGGCCTGAGCTGAAATCAAGAGCTGGATACTTAATCCTCTGAGTCACCCAGGTGCCCCCATTCGCTATTTATTTTCAATCTCACCATATCAAGGATTCAAAAACTTCTAAAGTTTGACATTACAGCACAGTCTGCTGTTTAAAAGTTTAAAATAGTCTGAGAGAATGTGTACCAAGTTTTGGTAGTGGTTTCATCTACCTAGTGGATTACAGGTAGTTATTTATATATATATACATATATATATGTGTGTATTTTATTATCTTTCTTTAAGCCATTTTGGGTGTAATAAAATTTTAAAAGAAAGTAGTATTAAAAAATTATTCTCTTGGTTTTGCATAGAATAGTCTGGAGAGGGTTGATGCTGGAAATGGGGAAAGATAGTTAGTAGAAAAAAAAATGGGGGCCCGAACTACAGTGGAGATGAAAAGATAGTTAAATGGCAAATTTTACAAGAATACATGACATATTTGGGTATAAAAATAGTAGTGAATGAAAAAAAACTGGTAGTGACTGTTCAAAAATGACCTTCATTTTCTGGCTTGAGAGAGTAAGCGAATGGTGCTACTTTAACTCAGAAGACGCAAGGAGAGAGTGTATGATGGGAAAAAGTGTGTGATGGGTGAGTTCAGTTGTAGACGTACAGAGTCTGAGGTATCTGGAGGGTAGTCAAACGGAAATTACTAGTAACAAGTTGGATTCCGAGCCCAGGAGAAATACTGAAGAGTGGTTCAGGCTAGGAAGTTGTTGCTGAAGTCAGGACAGCATCTGGACAGGGTTCCAGATGAGATCACAGGAAAGGGTGAGCACAAAAAGAACAGAAGGCAGCTGGCAAGCACTCATGTTCAAGGCAGGAGCAGAAGACAAAGAGCCCAAGGAAAGGTTGTTCAAGAACCAAAGAGCAACCCGGAAGAGTAGGGCTACAGAAATGAAGGGAATGGTGGCAACCCCTCTCAATGACCACACACCTCCTGTATGTAGGCCAGCAATTGTTTTTCCCACATTAGCTATTACTATCTGGTGACCCTACTTGGAGGATATCACCATACTTATTTATAAAAAAGGAAACTGTTTCACCCAGAGGATAAGAAATTTCCCGAGGGCCGCACAGCCATAAAGGCAGATTCCAAACTTGGCCTTTCTGATTTTGAAGACTGTCTTCAGTGTCATGCTGTTCTATTAGAATAATAGTAAACATAAATCACTCTCTCAGCTGGCCTGTGTCAAGATCGAATCTAGACTCTTGCCACAATTCTTCAACAATAGAAAGGGTGACTAGCTGAGTCTTCTTGATACAACTATATCAACTACCCCAGGAGCCCTCTCTTGAGTATCCAGCGATTTTCTCTAGTTCTAAGACCCATGCTTTATTCTTCTTGGAAGATACTCATAACATATGCATTGTTAAGTATGTTGTATACTACCTCTGCAAATAACTGAGGGAGCTAAGTAACATTTACTGATAAATGCTCATATATCATCACCCATATCAATCTCTGATTTCCTTAAAAAAAAAAAAAAGTGTCTTTTGAAGAAAGCAGCTTTAGTTTCTTACTTAAAAAGTAAAACTAGGGATCCCTGGGTGGCGCAGTGGTTTAGCGCCTGCCTTTGGCCCAGGGCGCGATCCTGGAGACCCGGGATCGAATCCCACGTCGGGCTCCCGGTGCATGGAGCCTGCTTTTCCCTCTGCCTGTGTCTCTGCCTCTCTCTCTCTCTCTCTCTCTCTCTCTCTGTGTGTGACTATCATAAAAAAAATAATAATAAAAAAAAAAAGTAAAACTAATTAGGGACACCTGGGTGGCTCAGGGTGTGATCCTGGAGTCCCCGAATGGAGTCCCACACCAGGTTCCCGGCGTGGAGCCGGGAGCCTCCCTCTGCCTATGTCTCTGCCTCTCTCTCTCTGTCTCTCATGAATAAATAAATAAATAAATAAAATCTTTAGAAAAAAAGTAAAACTAATTGAAAGATTAAATTATAAACGATTTTAGAGATCAATAATAATCTTTTAAACAGCTCAAGAAATATCTAATATTTTGATGTATTGAGTAATTTCAGGATGTTCCATTTGACAGAATAAAGACAAATATTTGCCAATGGATTAACAAGAGAGCACCAGTTAGAAATCATACCACTATGCAACATAAAACAGCCAAGACATAGACATCAGAGACATTTTATGGAGTGTGGAAAAAAAAAAAAAAAAAACTAATAAAATACTATGGTGGAAGTAAAAAAAAAAAACTTCAAGGACACAGGTGATCATATCTAGTTTCTTAGGCATTTACTGAATTTCTCTGTGATTGGCAGACTGAGATACAAGAAAAAAATTCTGAAGCCATATTTCTTTTAAGACATAGTACATTTTGGGATACCTGGGTAGCTGAGTGGTTAAGTGTCTTCCTTTGGCTCAGGTCATGATCCCAGGGTCCTGGGATTGAGTCCTGCATTGGGCTCCCCACAGGGAGGCTACTTCTCCCTCTGCCTGTGTCTCTGCCTCTCGTTGTGTGTCTCCCATGAATAAATAAATAAAATCTTAAAAAAAAAAAAGACATAGTATATTTTTGGCCACGTAGGTGGTGTAGTCAGTTAAGCAGCCAGTTTGTGGTTTGGGCTAAGGTCCAGATATCAGCGTTGTAAGATTGAGCCCCACAGCAGAGTCTCACATGGAGCTCCGTGCTCACTGTGGAATCCACTTGAGTCTCTCCCTCTGCCCCCACCCCCGTCTCTAAAACAAACAAATAAATCTTTTAAAAAATGAAGATAGTAAATTTCAGCATACAACACAATTGTATACAAAAGTATAATAGCTGAATCCAAGACACTTAATTATTTTACTCCCTTAAACGAATCATACCAGTTTTCTTTCCTACTTGGTAAGATTGATCTGGGCAACTCCACACTTACAATAAGAGTTATGCAAGGAAGATTTCACTGGCTTCACTACCACTACAGGAAGGTGACTGAAGGATTGATTGAAAATCTTTATTTCCTGGCTCACTTAGTCCCTTCCTGTAATTGTAATTCATATAGTTCTTTAAAGAAATAAAATGATTGACCCAGGAACCAAGACTCTAAACAAATGGAAATATGATTTGGCTAACAAAGATATATAAGATCAGGAACTATGAGGCCTCCAGAAACTAGTGCTATTAGGAATACCAGAGAAACTGGGTTCCAACTCTTGATAGAGTATTATTGCTTTTTTTTCAAGATTTTGTGTGTGTGTTATAGTCTTCAATACTAAGAATCTAAAGAAAGTATTCAGTGAAAATAAAAAAGCAAACTCAAAACAAGTGAGTTTAGAGAAGAAAAAATAAGTGATAGTAGAGAGTACTTTAAAAAAAGAGAGTACTTTAGTCAAAATCATGTAAGAGAAAAAGGGTACATATATGCCAGGGAGATATCTATCTATCTATCTATCTATCTATCTATCTATCTATCTATCTACCTACCTATCTATACATCTATCTAGAAAGAGAGATAGAAATAGATATTTAGCTGCCATGATTTTCTTTTTCTTTTTTTTTAAATTTTATTTATTTGTTCATGAGAGACAGAGAGAGAGAGAGAGAGGCAGAGACATAGGCAGAGGGAGAAGCAGGCTCCATGCAGGGAGCCCGACGTGGGACTTGATCCTGGGTCTCCAGGATCACGCCCTGGGCTGAAGGCAGGCACTAAACCACTAAGCCACCCGGGCTGCCCAGCTGCCATGATTTTCTAACAAAATATTGAGAGAGAGAGAGAGATTTGGCAAAATCTGACATAATTTTTATGTTAGATTACATTAGATTAGATGTACATGTTTTTGTTTGTGTTTTGAACTTTAAAATTAAAAATGGCCCAGGAGCCAACTATTATGACAAAATCAAGATGTGTTCTTAAGGGAAGTCATCACTACAAGGCTTTTGGGAGAGTGAGGGATAGTAGAGTGGTTCATCCTGCATCAGTTCTGGATGGAAAAGAATGATGAATTCTGTATTTGTAGAATGACAAGTATGACATTCTTTCTGATTCTTAAGATCTCTCCTCTGTCATGTTCTTCTAGGTTGAACATTCTCACATCACAAGAGAATTTAATCGTTCTGAGGAACCTCTTGCCACTCTTGGTACAGCTGGAAGAATCCTGGCTCCCTGCTGCCCTCAGGTGTGCTATTACATAGTACTCCTACCTTTACCACCAACTCCTAAACTCACAGATGAAACTACCTAGATAGAAGGCTCCTGGCTTTGGTCGGTCTCTACTTGCATTAATTTTGTTAATAGACTTTATTTTTTAGAGCAGTTTTAGATTCACAGAAAAACTGAGCAGAAACTACTGAGATTTTTCTACCCCCATCCATACATATCCTCCCTCATTATCAGCATCCTATACCAGGGTGATATATTTGCTACAATTGATACATCAATATCCCTCAAGGTTCATAGTTTGCATTGGGTTTCACTCTTGGTGTTGTACATTCTATGGGTTTTGACAAATATATAATGACATGGACCCACTATTAAAGGATAGTTTCATCACCTTAATTTTGATTAATTCTTATGTAAAAAAACCTACCAATCAAATTTAATTAATCAAAGAGACACCTGGATAATAAGAACAAGTTGCTGGGATCCCTGGGTGGCGCAGCGGTTTGGCACCTGCCTTTGACCCAGGGCGCGATCCTGGAGACCCGGCATCGAATCCCACATCGGGCTCCTGGTGCATGGAGCCTGCTTCTCCCTCTGCCTGTGTCTCTGCCTCTCTCTCTCTCTGTGTGACTATCATAAATAAATAAAAATTAAAAAAAAAAAACAAGTTGCTTAGGCCACTGCCACATGGAATAGAGATGGTTAAACAATATGAAATCAAAATAATGTTCACTTAACTCACTATCAGATTATTCTTTGTAGGTAATATAATTATATAGGGGTTTTACAAGGTCTTAAACTAAAGTTCAGCTGCTAGAGAATTGCTCATAGCAGAGGGCTGACCACAGTCTAGAAAGGAAAAAAGAAAGAACCACGGGTGGAAATGAAAAGCATGCATCAGAATTTTGTGCATTCTAAGGCCACAGCCTCCCCAAAGTACTCATATCATCACTCAGAAGGTCCACAGGAACTTCACTGATTGGTAGACACTTCATTGAGGCGATGCTTTTCCTACACTTGACAATACATAGCCCAACAATGTTTTTTCCTTATCATTACAGGTTAGAGGCCTTGAATATGCTTTTGACCTTGTCATTCACTGTTTCCTGATTCCTGAACCTGAGAAGTTTCTTTGCTTCCCAGACCCCTCACTCATCCAGCAATTCTCTGAGGCTACTCCTGGGATGTCCAAGTCACCAGACATACAAACCCCAAATTCATCAGCTATAGCTGGGGTTAATAATATTTGCCTTTATTTTATTTTTTTAAAGATTTTATTTATTTATTCATGAGAGACAGAGAGAGAGAGACAGAAACAGAGACAGACATAGGCAGAGGGAGAAAAGCAGGCCCCCTGCAGGAGCCTGATGTGGGACTCAATCCTGGACCCCCAGGATCATGCTCTGAGTCAAAGGCAGATGCTCAACTGCTGAGCCACCCAGGCGCCCCAATAGTTGCCTTTAAAGGTGTGTTGAATCATTAAAACCAACAACACACATCCCTATTTCTTAACAGAGAAGTAATCCATAAACAGTGAATAGTTTTATTATCTTCTGAACTCCTAAATTCATCTATACTTTGACAAGTCTTACAAATATTTATGTCTGTATTTTCCCCACCATTAGATTGAAAGTTTCCTGGGGCCAGAATCTACTTTGCTCATCTCGATATCCCCTTAACACACAGAATGTTTAAGCACAAAATAAATGCATAATCATGGCATTTAGGGACTATCAAAATATCAATTCTGTTGCACAAAGCAGTGAACCAACTTCCCCAGGACAGAGAATGTGCTAGTTACATATTAACCTAATTCAAACCCAGTGTCTTGTTCATACTAAGAATAATTTCCTACAAGGTCCTGTCAGTCCAATTTCACAACACAGGACTAAGTGCGATTACTGATCTAAGGATGAAGAGCTCCAGAAATCTCCAAAATAATGGAAGATTGGGTTGTAAAATGCATGAACCACTTTAAATTCTCTTTCTTCCCCTCACATAGGGATGTTGCTGAAGTTCATTCACAACTACCAGTCTGTGAGGTGGTAGCGGTGCATGGGAAAGAGGCCAAGACTTGGAATCTGACAGTCCCATCTCTGTAGCATTTGTTTTGTGACTGGGTAGGAATGACAATCTCTGTCAAAGCCGTGGTTTTCTCAATTCCAACGTAGGAATAAAGATTTGCACTTCAAAGATTACCATAAGAATTACATGACACACATGAATATCCTTTCCAAAAATTCCAAGATACTGTTAATATGTATGTAACATAGGATCATAATTCTCATCCAGATAAATGTATTTTTGTTTCTTTAAACACCCTCTTCAATAAATTAATACAATGTCTAGAACTTGCTTTAGAACAGAGATGGGGCAAGAGGTACAGGATAAGAGAGGAAGTGGCCTGGCCACATGTCACTAGGTGATTGTTGGCACTGGGTGATAGATACTTAAGGGCTCTGAAAAATTCCATCCCCAAAGATGGAATTAGGCAATAACAAACCAATTAATAATTAATTTTAGGGGTGCTTGGGTGGCTCAGTTGGTTAAGCATCCGACTCTTGATTTCAGCTCGAGTCACGATCTCAGGGTCATGGAGTCGAGCCTGAGGTCTAACACCATGCTGAGTGTGGAGTCTGCTTGAGATTCTCTGTCTCCCTCTGCTCTTCCCCACCACCTGTACTCTCTCTCTACCCCCCCCCCAAAAGGAAGAAGAAAAAAAGAAGAAGAAGAAGAAAAAGAAGAAGAGAAGAAGAAGAAGAAGAAGAAGAAGAAGAAGAGGAGGAGGAAAAGAAAGAAAAGAATTAAATATAACTTGAAATGCAAACCTTATCTTCTGGAATGCTACAGATTATTTTAGAAAGTCAGTGAAGCATTTGAAAACCTGATGAAATGTACCTACAAAAAACACAGTGTAGCCTTTTTTTTTTTTTTTTTTTTAGAGGGCTCTCCAGAATCTTGTAGCCCAGCCAAAGATGCCCCTTGGACTCTGGTTGCTAAATTGCTATAGACTCCGGTCAAGAGCCAGTCTCTTTATTTTAGAGTAACACTGCTGTTCTGGGAGACCTTTGGTCCAATGCTCCTGTATGAGCCTAGGGACCTAGATATTCATCAGATGGTTTTTTCCTCTGTCTCTCTTAGGGAGAAAAAAATGGAATTAACAGATTATAACTACTCTTAAGCAACTTACCACAAGGCTCTGCAAGTCATTTCCCAAAAGACAAATATTGCAGCAAGGAAAGAATATATGTCTGCAAAAATTCCTGTAAGAATTTTTCTCAAAAAAAAAAAAAAAAAAGAATTTTTCTCTCACATAAAATGTATGTACCTTTGCCAGTTAAGGCTAGTTAATAGAAAAAAATCTGCCCAATGGACACGCCTCCACAAAGAAGAGAGTCATGGCTGAATGTCTTCTCAATGACATCTTCTTTTTTTCTTTTCTTTTAAATTTTTTAATTATTTTTTATTGGGGTTCAATTTGCCAACATATAGCATAACATCCAGTGTTCATCCCATCAAGTGCCCTGCTCAGTGCCCGTCACCCAGTCACCCCCACCCCCTGCCCACCTCCCTTTCCACCACCCCTTGTTTCAATGACATTTTCTATTCTAGAGGAGATAGTCAGGGTAGAACACTTGGCTCTTCGGTGTAGAAATGTACTCAGGGTCACAGAGCCCAGCTGTGTGTTGTAGACAAATTCTTTTGTATCCTCTTTTGCCCAAGTAAATAAGAGTTCAAGATTGTTCCAAGATTTTATGAAGAAATATCTCATTTGTCGATGCCTTAAAACCAATGAGAGAGCTATCTAGATATTGCTTAACAAGGTTTTGGGTAGAAAACAAAGGGGATGGTAGAAAAATCCTTTAACTAATCATTGACTTTTGCTGCCCTGACAGTTCCATTCCTTGCTAACCCTAGAGAATCAAAAGTATGTTTTGGGCAAGGTCCCAAAGCAAATACCTTTGAAGGTCAGTCTATTCTACAAAAGGGTGCACATAATCAATGCATGTAACATGCATTGATCTTAATCCTACACTCTGTGTTTCTTGAATTGTGCTATTGCAAGTAAAATGAAAATAAACAAAATATGGTGACATCCCAAATACTGCAGAGTTGCATCATACACCAATTAATCTATGAGAATCTATCAAGGGAATTTAACCATAAACTTTTGACATGGGGTAAAAATGGGAAGAAGAGAACAAAAAAGTAGATTGGTGATGAGCAGAGGGGGTGGTGAAGAAGGGAAAAGAAAGAATTTAAGTAGCACGGGGCATCACTCTCAATGGCTGCACGAGTGTGTGCAGGAAAGGTCAAATGGCACCTAAGAAGTGAGAACTTGGGCAGCCCAGGTGGCTCAGTGGTTTAGCGCCGCCTTCAGCCCAGGACCTGATCCTGGAGACCCAGGATCGAGTCCCACATCGGGCTCCCTGCATGGAGCCTGCTTCGCCCTCTGCCTGTGTCTCTGCCTCTCTCTCTGTGTGTCCCTCATGAATAAATAAATAAAATCTTTAAAAAAAAAAAAGTGAGAACTTGACCCATCTAAGATAATAATCCTGGCCACTAGGACAACCAGAGATTCACAAATAACTCATAGAAGGGCTTAGTAACTTTCACTAAGTGTTGCCATTAGAACGTGCAAAACACATCACCACTGAAATTAAACTTGGTGGCAGTGTGTTGCTCCGCTTCCTAAATTCCTCAATGCAAAAAATATATGCTTATTTTAAAACTATTAGGCACTTGTTTGCCATGAGATCAACAAATTTAAAATGCTCTTCAATGTGTAAACCATATTTAAAAGGCAACTCCTCCTGAAATTACCATTATACAGACGTGCAAATTTTGAAGTGCCAAAGGGCCAAGAAACAAAATCTTTTAGTGTATAAAACACACTCATGAGTCCCAAATCAAAGCACACTTGTAGATCTTCATTGGTCCTTTGCTTTCTCTTGAATTATTATGGGAGGGGAGGGAGAAAAAAGCTGGTTATAAGGTCTATTTTCTGTCTATCCTGATTAACATGTTATATTTTAGTTGAAACCAACAGTGGTATTTTGAAGAACCAGTAGCATGTCTAGTATATCTAGCATATTATTCATGTTGGACAGAGTGGATTAGGTTTTTGCTTTGGGGTTTTGTTTCTTTTTTGATTTTGTTTGTTTAAAGATTTAATTTATTTATTTGACAGAGAGAGCACAAGCAGAGCAGCAGGCAGAGGGGAGAAGAGAAGCAGGCTCCCCGCTGAGTAAGGAGCCTGATAAGGGGCTGGACCCCAGGACCCTGGGATCATGACTAGAGCTGAAAGCAGATGCTTAACCGACTGAGCCACCCAGGGTACCAGGGCTAAGCACCAAACGCAGGGTACCCGGCTAAGCACCACGTGCAGGGTACCTGGCTAAGGACCAAGTACGGGGTTCCAGCGCTAAGCACCAAACGCAGGGTACCGGACTGAGCACCGCGTGTGGGGTACCAGGCTAAGCACCAAATGTAGGGTACTGGGCTAAGCACCAAACGCAGGGTACCCGGCTAAGCACCGCCTGCGGGGTACCAGGCTAAGCACCAAATGCAGGGTACCTGGCTAAGCACCGCGTGCGGGGTACCTGGCTAAGGACCAAGTACGGGGTTCCAGGGCTAAGCACCAAACTCAGGGTACCGGACTAAGCACCGCGGGCGGGGTACCAGGCTAAGCACCAAACGCAGGGTACCGGCTGAGCACCGCGTGCGGGGATTTTTCCACTCGCGTCTCAAGTCAGTCTGCACAGCCCTCGGCAGAGTCCAGGTCGCGCAGGCCTTGAGAGGAAGCTCCGACCTGCGGCTGTCTCCGTCTTGCAGAGCCCGCCGCAAGCTTCGCGGCCTAGAGGAGCTCCATGCGGACTGTGGCTTCTAAGAAACTGGAGTCACTCTGCTTTTTTGTCCCAGTGCATTTGGCAGCGTAAGATTTTGAAGATGTGGACACAGGAGCTGGCAGTAAACCGGCTCTGAAAGCAGAGACCTTTTGAGTCAACTCTGGCCGAGAGTCAGAGTCCTGCAGAAACTGAACCAGGAAAAGGAAAACAGAAAGATCATCTGGTTTGGCTCGCCCTGCCGCCGGATGCTGGCCAGGGAAGAGAATTTCAGTGCAGAAGAGAAAGGTAATAGATATTTCCAGTTTCCTGTCACGCCCTTCTCCCACGTGCTTATCCACATTCTGATCAGCTTTCTGAGGCTAATCGTTTCCAGTTTACTAAAAGCCTATACTCATCTTTCCCTTTCTAATTCCTTTTACACTTGCCTGTACTTCACAATTTGCACGTTTTTGGCTTCTCTGGTCTCTGATTATTCAATAGCATGAAAACTAACACCCCCATTCATCTCCAACCTTGAGACAATTACAACAAATGGATATGCTAATTGTTTTCTTATCATGGGTTATCCTAACTCCTTCAACATGAGGATGCTGGGGGGGATTTCTGCTCTGTAATTCAAAATTTCTTTCTTGAATCTCAAAACATGCATTAAGTACCCATTACTGTTCTACTGTTCACAGCTTTCCCTTTTCTTTCTTTAAAAAAAAAAAACTCTATTCAGGTTTTTGTTATTTAATACTAGCAAACTGGAAGGAAAAAAAAGTTATCCACACCTCTATTTTTTTTTTCTTCAGGTAAAACTAAAGGAGACGATAAGATTAGTAATTTGCCTGAAATCATGCAGGTGGTAGCAAGAAGCAGGATTTGAAGCTGTGTCAGACTTCAAAGTCTGGCTCTTTCCACCATTTTGGGATTCTCAGTGTTCAAGCTATTTTGTTCAGTGCTTTGCCTGTTTATCAGTTATATCTTCAAGTAGATTTTTTTTAAAAAAAAGTGTTCACAGAAAATGCAGAGTGCCTCCTTGGACTGATGTTATGCTAAGCACTCAGTAGGAATGACATAAAAAGAAGTGATGGCTTCTGTCCTCAGCCAAATCAACCTCCCTAAACCATTTGCTGAAAGCTTTAAATCAAAAAACTCCTCAACCAAATTAGCTTCTCAGAATGTACACGACAATCACAAATCATTTGGTGACATCGCCCAAATGCTGGACTGCTGCTTAGACTATCTCAACGTCACTTGTTGGCCTTCCCGTACCCTGTGTGACCTAAGGTGCTGCATCTCCACCCAGGAGACAACTGACGCTAGCAATACAGGAACTGTGTTCTTACCAACAATTGGATCATTCAACAGGGAGAAAGCTTTACCTCGCTCTCTCCATTGAAAACCACTCGCCTGGAACTTTGAAAAGTTCTGTCAGGACATCATTTTTAAATATTTAGTGGTCTATTTGTCCTGTTCTGTTTTGCGTGCCCAGTAATACAGTTCTGTTCAGACACTTAACTATAGAATGCACGAGATGCCGTGATTTGTAGATCTTTTCCCAAAACTTCAAGTTTTTTTTTTAAATTATTTATTTATTTATGATAGTCAAAGAGAGAGAGAAAGAGAGAGGCAGAGACACAGGCAGAGGGAGAAGCAGGCTCCATGCACCAGGAGCCCGATGTGGGATTCGATCCCGGGTCTCCAGGATCGCGCCCTGGGCCAAAGGCAGGCGCCAAACCGCTGCGCCACCCAGGGATCCCCCCAAAACTTCAAGTTTTGAAGTTGAAGAATAAAAAAAGAGAGGCAAGGTCATCTTGCATCTAGGAAAGGGAGGTCTAGGTATTAAATGGAGTTTAAGTTCTCTGTTCACTCCACTACCAGTTTCTAGACTGTACAACCTGAGGCTGCCCACTTCTTTCCGTTGCCCTGGACCCGTCCTCAATTTATGTTGCCATCCATTCTGGTCTTGACTATTGAAATAAGCCCTTACCTCTTTTTTTTTAAATTTATTTATTTATTTATGATAGGGACACAGTGAGAGAGAGAGAGAGGCAGAGACACAGGCAGAGGGAGAAGCAGGCTCCATGCACCGGGAGCCTGACGTGGGACTCGATCCCGGGTCTCCAGGATCGCGCCCTGGGCCAAAGGCAGGCACCAAACCGCTGCGCCACCCAGGGATGCCAAGCCCTTACCTCTTGCCTTACTGCAGTTTATTCTTCACTCAGCACAAAGATATTTTTAGACAATAAATCAAATATTTTTTTGTTTACTCTCCTGTTTAAAAACCCTTCAATTTCTTTCCAATTTGCTTAGAATTAAAAGCCAAAGTCCTTGTTGTTGCCTACAGGACACCACAAGGCCTGGCTCCTGCCCCCATCTCCAACCTCATCTCATACTCCATTACATAAGTATCTGTTGAATGAATGAATACCACTTTTCTTAAATTTTCAGATATATGCCTACTTCACAAAAATCATAGTGCTAGAATATAGCAAATTGATTGTCATGTATTCATTTGGACAGCAACTAATGAATGGGTACATGTTACAGGTAAATATGTCTGGCCAATTTTATCTCTGTGTGTTCACACAAAGAAAGCTTAAAGCCGGTAGCCCACAGGGAAGGGGTATGGGTGGCCTCTCAGGGTGTACCTCTTTGCCAGGGCTGCTGAGCAGCCCACAGGCTCCCAGCCCCTGGCCAAGCCTGCTCTTGCATGCCAGCTCAGAAGGTTCCTTCTGGACCTGGGAGTAGACCCTTGTTGAGGTGAAGCCAGATGGGATGCAGCGGTGTCTCCTTGTAGATCTGATTCAGAGGTTTGAGAGGAGGGGCTTCAAACTGATGGGAATGAAGATGTTGCAGGCACCAGAGAACATCCTTGCCCAGCACTACCATGACCTGTAGAGGAAGCCCTTCCACCCATTCATCAGCTACCTGAGCTCTGGGCCCATGGTGGCCATGGTGTGAAAAGGCCCCCCCATGGACTGTATCTCAAGGGCCTCGGTAGGACACATCAACTCAGTGGAGGCTGCCCCGGGACCATCAGGACTTTATGCAAAGTTGTAAGAGTTTGAGAGTAGAAATAAAGCTTAACCTCTTACAAAAAGAAAAAGAAAAAAAATTTCAACTCCACTCCAATCCTACCCTCATAGGTACTTTCTTTTCTTTTTAAAGATTTTATTTATTCATGAGAGACACAGAGAGAGAGGCAGAGAGAGAAGTAAGCTCCTCACGGGGATCCTGATGTGGGACTCAATCTCAGGACCCCAGGATCATGATCCAAGCCAAAGGCAGATGCTCAACCACTGAGCCACCCAGGTGCTCCCCTCATAGGTATTTTGTGAAAGATCCTTACTTTTTCCTTTTTGATTGACTGACAATAAGACAAAATCTTACATTAATATCTATGTTAGCCAAACAGTATATTCAATCGGGGCATCCTATTTGTACAAAGGTTCATCAGTTGCCTGATATCTATTAGTTAAAATCAATCAAGTAGTAGTAGCTGTTCTGGTGATGACAGATTTAATTGTTAATTGATCATTGTATCAACTAGAGGGTCTTTATTTTTTTAAGATTTTATTTATTTAATCATGAAAGACACACAGAGAGAGAGAGGGGGGCAGAGGCACAGGCAGAAGCAGGCTCCATGCAGGGAACCTGATGTGGGAATTGATCCCGGGGCTCGAGGACCGCGCCCTGGGCTGAAGGTGGCGCTAAACTGCTGAGCCACCTGGGCTGCCCAATTAGAGGGTCTTTAAAATTCATACAAAAGGTTTGTTGTTTTTTTTTTTAAAGACTCTGTTTTTGGAATTTAAGTAAACAACCACTGTTTATCATTTTGCAAAGCTTACTATCCTTTTGTTCTAACCCTTTTGTACTAACCACCTGTACTAACCAAATGAGCTCAATAGCCAGGAATTCGTGAAATTTAAAGACTGAGAAGTCTCACAGGCATGATCTGTAACTAGCTGACAAACAACACTCAATTAATAGATTTCACATGGGTGAAATGGGTGATGGGCAGGTTTATTAATATGTTGATTCTATTCTGGGGATCCTCTTTAGAAGTCACCACCACTTCATCCTCAACTTGTCAAACTTGCTTCCAATGGGTGAATTATCATGATACAAAAATAGACTGCAGATAAAGCCCTTAATTTTACTTGGGCAAATCCATGAATAAAGTAACCCAGATTGTTACTTAAAGTTATATTTAGGAAGCTAAGAGATTTCTTTTTTTTTAATATTTAGATTTTATTTATTTATTCATGAAAGACACACACAGAGAGAGAGGCAGAGACATAAGCAGGCTGTGGGGAGACTGATGCAGGACTTGATCCCAGGACCCCAGGGTCATGCCCTGAGCCAAAGGCAGACGCTCAGCCACTGAGCCACCCAGGTGTCCCAAAAGGTAAGATTTTTCAAATACAAAAAATAAAATTAGCTGAGAAACATGGACTATTTTTCTAGATTACGATTTTCTTACATATCACTTAACAAGTATTTATTTACACTGGCTCAGGCAGGTAAAAGACCTATTGGGACAGTAGACTTTTCAAATCATGCTTAAGGGCTCAAACTGAGTACTTACTTAAGCAGACCAGGGATACATTTTCATGACCCAGTAAGTGGTACAGTCCACAATGTTTGTCCTTCATCCCATTTGGTTTACTAGAGTAGCCCAAATCTCGAGATAGCCCATTCAGCTTGAAAATCCACTTTCACATATGTTACAAATCAACTAGGTTATCTCTCAAAAACAAATTAAAAAAACATGTGGAGTCATATTTCCCAGAAATATTTCATCTAGACTAAAACTAAATCCAAATGCTTAAATATTTTAACATAATTGGAAAGAATCATTTAGTTCCTTACTTTTAAAACATGATCTTTTATATTTAGATCTGAATGACTCAAGTGTGCAGAATCAGCAAACACATGCAGAACACCAAGATAAATTTACATTAACAGATTTTATTATATTAACTGAAAGTCGTAAGAGCTTCACATGCTCTAATAAGCCCAGGGAATGCACAAGAGCTAACAATGCCAAGAACAAATTAAAAAGAAAGTTCAGATGTCAGGCTTAGTTCAAAGACATCTTTGGAAGTGGTTTATTTTCAAGTTGAAGATTTTCTAACTGACTTGAATATAAATCTTACCATTATTTAAAGAGAATTTGTAAAAAAATAATCACTAGCATAAAGAAAGGCCTTGGATAAAAAAAAATAATAATAATAATAAAGGTGAGGGACACCTGAGTGGCTCAGTGGTTGAGCGTCTGCCTTTGGCTCAGGATGTGATGATCCTGGGCCCTGGAATTGAGTCCCGATGGGGCTCCCTACAGGAGCCTTCTTCTCCCTTTGCCTACATCTCTGCCTCTCTCTCTCTCTCTGTGTGTCTCTCATGCATAAATAAATAAAATATTTTAAGAAAAAGGTTAAAGCTTAATGCTAACTCTTTTTTTAAAAACCAAATAAAGAAATAAAAAGATGGGGGCGGGGTGTGGCGCCTGGGTGGCTCAATCGGTTAAGGGTCTGCCTTCGGCTCAGGTCATGATCCTGGAGTTCTGGGATGAGTCCAGCATTGGGCTCCCTGCTCCAGAAGGAGTCTGTTTTCCCTCTGCCCCTCCCCCTGCTCCTGCTTGTGCGCTCCCGCTCTCTCTCTCTCTCTCTCTGAAATAAATAAATAAATAAATAAATAAATAAATAAATAAATAAATAAAATCTTTAAAAACAAAACAAGATGTTTAAAAAAAAAGAAATAAAAAGATGGAATATATTCTATAGGCCATAAGGACCTTGGGCACAAATTAAGCATTCTTAAAAATTGAGGCATAGACTGCTCAAATATGATACTCTGCTATCGGGGTAGATTGCTCCAACATATTTCCTTTACCTCACAGAGTCATAGCACAGCTTGGTCACAGAGGAGAAAACTGTCAGCAAACTTGCATAATACTGCAATTTCTCTTCCTCCAAAATCCATTCTGCATTATGTTTAAATGTTTAAAAAAAAAAAAAAAAACTTAATCAGGTATACAGAGTGAATTAAGAGAAACTTTTCATCCTAAAATCAATTTAGTAAATTTGAAAAAAAAAAGCAGGAATAAACAACTATGGGTACCTAAGGAGCTGCGTGCTGGCTCACTCTTTTTCCTCAAACCAACATATTTAACATAATTCTGGGGAGCCTGGGTGCCTCAGCGGTTTAGCACCTGCCTTTGGCCCAGGGAGTGATCCTGGAGACCTGGGATCGAGTCCAACATTCGGCTCCCGGCATGGAGCCTGCTTCTCCCTCTGCCTGTGTCTCTGCCTCTCTCTCTCTCTCTGTGTGTGCCTCTCATGAATAAATAAATAAAATCTTAAAAAAAAACATAATTCTGTATTTTGAATTAGCATTAATGTATTTTTAAAACCAAGGGTATGGTTTAAAATGTCTTTAACACAAATTGCTACAAAGACTTTTTTACTAAGAATTATTTCAGAGCCAAAGAAAATAACCCCCACTGTGAAAAAGGGGTTTTAGTCACTGTTGCTATTCATTATTTTTTCACTTAATACTCACCAACCACTTAAGATTTTCTCATGTTTTATAAAAAAAATGTATAAAGTATATTTAATTTGACAAAAATCCCTATATGTCCCAAGTACATTTCCCCCCATTCTAAGATTCTAGATAACCTAGAAGCATCCAGCAACTTGGCCAGAAAACTTCTGTACCATCCAGTCCTTACTTATTACTAATCCAGAGAAACACTGTGAGATCTGGTTCACTCTTGAATGTTAAGGTCCATCTTGCATTAATTAGAATGGATTTCACTGCAAGCATCACAACAAAAGAAATGTATCCCTGAGATTTGGATCATTCCACCACAATGAAATGTTTGAACTTTATAAATCATCTTCATACTTTATTTTTATTCTAATCTCAACCTGGAAATTTCATATTCCTTAAAAATGATTATCTATTGATGGCCAGTGGTATGCTCATTAACAACAGCTCTGTAGAAAAGAAGGAGGGGCACCTAGTGGTTGAGCATCTGCCTTTGGCTCAGGTCATGATCCTGGGGTCCTGGGATTAAGTTCTGTATCAGGGTCCCAGCAAGGAGCCTACTTCTCCCTCTGCCTATGTTTCTGCTTCTCTCTCTGTGTCTCTTGTGAATACGTAAAAAGAAAAGAAAAGAAAAGAAAAGAAAAGAAAAAAAGAAGAGAAAGAAAAGAAAAGAAAAGAAGAGAAAGAAAAGAAAAGAAAAAAGAAAAGAAAAGAAAGAAAAGAAAAAAAGAAAAGAAAAGAAAAGAAAAGAAAAGAAAAGAAAAGAAAAGAAAAAAAGAAAAGAAAAGAAAGAAAAGAAAAGGAAAGAAAAGGAAAGAAAAGGAGGAGGAGAGGAGGAGACAATGGCTCTAATTTGTAGCCTGGCCAAATACCATAGTGTAAATACTCCCACCATGGCCGATTTCCACCTGCCAGTGTGACATTGCAGAGTTGCAAATAGATGAATGGTATTACCATTATACAGATACAATTGACATGGATAAACTCCAGAGCATATACACTAGTGAAACGAACTAAATTATTTAAGAAGTGATGACTTGAGCATTTATCACTTTTGTTTTTAACACCATTTATTAAAGTTTATTTAATGTGATTCTTTAATAATGGCCTTTTAACAACCATTTCACTAAATTCCTGAAAATTGTTGGAGCAGCCAGGAAGGGCAGACACCAGCACACCTCTGGTATTTTGATAAACTCTTTCCTTGGGTCTGGTTTTATGTTCTTTTTTCTAATCTCTTAGGTAGAAAAAATCACTTTTGGTCTTTTTATTATCTTTTTTGTTGTTGTTGTTTATCAAGATCACTAAGGAATTTAACCAAGAAAACAGTTTTGGGTGTACACGGAGATTTTTTTTTTTTTTTAATTTTTTTTTTTTTTTTTTTTTTATTTATGATAGTCATACAGAGAGAAAGAGAGAGAGGCAGAGACACAGGCAGAGGGAGAAGCAGGCTCCATGCAGGGAGCCCGATGTGGGATTCGATCCCGGGTCTCCAGGATCGCGCCCTGGGCCAAAGGCAGGCGCCAAACCGCTGCGCCACCCAGGGATCCCCTACACGGAGATTTTTAAACATTAATTTTCCCTGTTCACTTACTTTGTAAATAGTCTGTTGTTTGTATCATTGACCAAATGCTACTTAGGAACATTTGTGGGTTTTGTTTTTATTTTTGTTTTTGGTTTTGTTTTATCCATCAGGTTAGAATGTTTTCTTTAAACTTATTAATGTCTAGTTTTACTGCAGTGTGTTTTGAGAATGTAGCCTCTATAGTTTCCAAGGCATACACCTCAGCCATATGTTCTAGACCATTGCAATAAAGCAAATATAATAAAATGAGTCAAAAGAATGGCTTCCCAGTGCATGTAAAAGTTATATTTACATCATACTGTAGTCTATTAAGTGTATTATAGTATTATGTCTAAAAAAACAATGCATGTACCTTAATTTAAAAATGCTTTATTACTAAAAAAAAAAAAAATGCCAACCATTATCTGAGCTTTGAGCAAGTCATACTCTTTTTTGTTGGTGGAGGGTCTTGCCTTAATGTTGATGGCTGATCAGGGTGGTGGTTGCTGAAGGCGGGGGTGGCTGTGGCATTTTCTGAAAATAAGACGACAATGAAGTTTGCTGCATCAACAGACTCTACCTTTCACAAATGATTTCTCTGTAGCATGCAGTGCTGTTTGATCCCCTTTGACTCACAGTAGAACTTTCGAAATTGGAGTCAGTCCTTTCAAATCCTGCTGCTTCTTTATCAACTAAGTTTGTGTAATATTCTAAATCTTTTGTTGTCATGTCAACAATCTTTACAGCATCTTCACCAGGAGTAGATCATATCTCAAGAAATCACTTTCTGTGCTCATCCGTAAGAAGCAACTCTTCATCCACTCAAGTTTGATCATGAGATTGCAGCCACTCACATCTCCAGGCTTCACTTCTAATTTTAGTTCTCTTGCTGTTCCACCTTCCTATAGTTACTTTCTCCACTCGAGTCTTACACCTCTTAAAGTCATCCACGAGGGTTGGAAGCAACTTCTTCCAAACTCTTAATGTTGGTATTTTGACCTCTTCCCATGAATCATGAATGTCCTTACTGGTATGTAACACGATGAATCCTTTCCAGAAGGTTTTCAATTTATTTTGCCCAGATCCATCAGAGAAATCAGTATCTATGTCAGGCATATATATCCTTATGAAATGTATTTCTCAAATAATATGACTTAAAGGTCAAAATGACTCCTTGATCCATGGGCTGCAAAATGAATGTTTTGTTAGCAGGCATGAAAACGTTAATCTCACCATATATCTCCATCAGAGCTTCTGGATGATCAGGTACATTGCCAATGAACAGTATAATTTCGAAAGGAATCTTTTTTTTTTTTTTTTTCTTGAGCAGCAGCTCTCAACACTGAGCTTAAAATATTCAGTAAACCATGTTGTAAACAGATGTGCTGTCATCCAGGCTTTGTAGTTCCATTTATAGACCACAGGCAAAGTAGATTTAGCATAATTATTAAAGGACCTAGGATTTTCAGAATGGTAAGTGAGCAGTGGTTTCCACTCAAAGCCAGCTACATTAGCCCCTGATAAGAGAGTCAGCCTGTCCTTCAAAGCTTTGAAGCCAGTCACTGACTTTTCCTCTTGAGCTATGAATGTCCTAGGTGGCATCTTCTTCCAATAGAAGGCTGTTTCATCTATATTAAAATCTGTTATTTAGCATAGCCACTTTCATTAATGATCTTAGCTAGATCTTCTGGATAATTCACTGCAGCTTCTACATCAGAATTTGCTGCTTCACCTTGCATTTTTGTGTTATGGAGATGCCTTCTTTCCTTAAACCTCATGAACCAGCCTCTGCTAGCATCAGACTTCTCTTCTGCAACGTCCCCACCTCTCTCAGCCTTCATAGAACTGAAGAGAGTTAGGACCTTGCTTTGGATCAGGCTTTGGCTGAGGGGAGTGTGGTGGCTGTTTGATCTGTCCAGACCACTCACACTTTCTTCGTATCACCAATAAGGCTGTTTCCCTTTCTTATCATTCGTATGTTCACTAAAGTAGCATTTTTATTTTATTTTATTATTTTATTTTATTTTATTTTTTAAAAGATTTTGTTTATTTATTCATGAGAGACACAGAGAGAGAGAGAGAGGCAGAGACACAGGCAAAGGGAGAAGCAGGCTCCATGCAGGGAGCCCGATGCAGGACCCAATCCCGGATCTCCAGGATCATGCCCCGGACTGAAGGCAGCGCTAAACTACTGAGCCACCTGGGCTGCCCTAAAGTAGCATTTTTAATTTCTTCCAAGAGCTTTTTCTTTGCATTCACAACTTGGCTAATTGACTGGCTCAAGAGGCCTAGCTTTTGGCCTGTCTCAGTTTTTGACATGCCTTTCTCACCAAGCTTAATAATGTCTAGCTTTTGATTTAAAATGAGAGACATGAGACCCTTCCTTTTCACTTGAACACTTAGAAGCCATTGTACGGTTATTCCCTGGCCTAATTTCAATATTGTTTGTCTCAGGGAGTAGAAAGGCCCAAGTAGAGGGAGAGATACGGGGGGATGGCCAGACGGTGAAACAGAACACCCACAGTATTTATCAGTTAAGTTGAACGTCTTATATGAGTGTCATTTACAGCACCCCAAAACAATTACAATGGTAACATCAAAGATCACTAATCACAGATCACCATAACCAATATAATAATAATGAAAAGATTTGAAATAGTGCAAGCATTACCAAAACATGACAAAGAGACGTGAAGTGAGCAAATGCTGTCAGAAAAATGGCCCCAACAGACTTGCTCAATGCAGGGCTGCCACAAACCTTCAAGTTGTAAAAAACACAATATTTATAAGGCACAATAAGGGAAGTGCAGTAAAGCAAGATATGCCAATACTTTTAAAGTCCATTAAGATTTTATTATTATGAAATACTTTTGTTAGTAATACTAATTAATGGAATATAACCCAGAGACATATTCTCTTTAATCCCCTCGAGAAGTTGTAATAGTGTCCTAGTTCAGAATACATATGCAATAAACCTGAGGCAAAGCCTGTATGCATGCTTTGTTGGTGGCTACCATCCCAGGGCAGCAAGAGTGGGGACCGAGTAATAGGGAAGGAAGGAAAGTTATCAAGACAGTTATGCAGTCACACAGGACACCCCCAGGTAGAGGATGCGGAAACAGTGTACCTCAAAACAGTCCAATGGGGAGAAAGAAGACAAAGTGACTGTGGATCTTTCTATCTTCTAATCATCCAAGTTCACCCCAGTAGGCATTAAAATTCTGTGGTAGGGGCTCCTAGGTAGTTCAGTGGTTGAGCATCTGCCTTTGGCTCAAGTCATGATCCCAGGGTCCTGGGATTGAGTCCTGCATCAGGCTCTCTGTAGGGAGCCTGCTTCTCCTTCTGCCGATGTCTGTCTTTGCCTCTCTCTTTGTGTCTCTCATGGATAAATAAATAAAATCTAAAAAAAACTAAAAATTAAAATTAAAAAATAAAACTCTATGGTAGAGTTTGCAAAAATGGCCACACTAATTCCTACCATTCTTGTATACATATCCCTTTGTAATGTGACTTTGTAGCAACTGCTACCAAGAAGACAGGTCTATTTCTCCACCCCCTGAATCTAGTCTTGGCCATACGACTTTCTTTGGCCAATGGGGACGTTAACAAATATGATACCGAACAGAGACTTGAAAAGCCTTGGGGCATGCCCTCTCTTGCTGCTAGGAACCTCGGCCAGCATGTACATGACCCCAGGCTAATCCTGCTGCCACAGACGGAAGCCACATACAATCTTCCTATCTAACACTGAGCCAACTGCCAGACATGTGGGTGAGGCCTCACAGACCAACCAGCTGCCTATAGTTCCATTCTATACTATCCAACCAGAGGAGCTAGTGTAGCCCAGAATGGCACAGCCACCCTCAGAATTGTGAGAAAAAAAAGGATTTGTTGTTTAAAGACACCACACTTTGGGGTGCATAGCAAAGCCAACTGATGGACTCTTCCACAGTAGAGATTGGGTTATCTGGCCCTTTGGGCAGCTGCTGGGGAAACAAGATCCTGTGATCCATGTTCCAGTGTTTCCTTGGAGTCCAGAGTGGCAGGAGGAGCTGTGACTTCTGGGGCCCCAATCTAACATCACTGAAACCATGACAGTCCCCCCATAATAAGTGTGACAGGTGCCATGCTGAAGCAGCACCACAGGGCAGCAGAGGCAGCCAATGGTACAAGGAGATGAGATGATGACTGGCATTTCTGTCAAGCAAGGACCAATGTCAAAATTTGGAGGTAAGGCCAAGCAACATGGGGAAGTGCATAAGCTGTACAGAGAGATCCTTTTATCTTGTGTGAGTTAAGACTCTTCATTTTAAGTAAATGAAACCCAACTTGAATTAGCATAAGGGAAAAAGGTTTATTTATTAGGAGGATGTGGGAAGGCAGCGAGCCTTAGAAAGAGGTCAATGCTGGAAATGAAAATCTGGGGATTCTCACTCTATCACCCAGATGTCTCAGCATATTTACTTCACTCTTTTCTCTTTCTGCAAACCAGCTACCTTTCCTGCTTCCCCAGGACTCTGTGGGAGAGATTACATCCAGGGCCTCCTAAATTCAGATGTTACCATCCCAGGCCCACAACTATGACAAATTTCCAAAAGAAAGAAACCAATTAGCGCAGCTTCAGTCAGATGTGTAACCCAGAGTGGTAGGAGTGTAAGGCTTCCCGAGAATTGATCCCTGCAGGTGCGAGGACAGGACAATTTCCAGAGAACGGGGGTGAGAACTTAGAAAATTGAAAGATGTCTGCCACATTTGCCCAATTTTTTTTAAAGATTTTATTTATTCATGAAAGACACAGAGAGAGGCAGAGACATAGGCAGAGGAACAAATAGGCTCCTTGAGGGTAGCCCGATGTGGGACTTGATCCCACGACCCTAGGATCATGACCTGAGCTGAAGGCAGACGCTCAACCACTGAGCCACCCAGGTGTCCCCGCATTTGCCCAATTTAAAAGATGAAGAAACCAACCAAAATTCAGGTAGAATAAGAAACTCTCCCTAAGGCCACAGACCACCAGGGGTAATGTCATGACCTTAACTGAGATCTCTTTTCAAACCTCAAACTTTTCCAAATCTAACAGAATGATCCCACGAGACTCTACCAAAAAGTATTTAAGATAAGTGTATTTTCTATAATTAGCATGTTTAATTCTATAACAAGGAAAAAACCAAACTTCTATATTAAGCCAAGATACATCAAGAAAAATCACTTCTTTGTTTTAAAGCTGACCATCTTTAATGCATCAAATTTAACCTCTTCTTTTAGACTGTCATTATCTTCTGTAGTGTAACCCCACTGCCCCCACAACCCCCCATTTCTCCAGGGCTCCACAGGAACTCCTCAAGGTGACATAGGACTGCTTTTCTACTGGTCTGAATGCACCACAGTCATTGCAACATCTGTGTGTTTAGGGGTGTGTGGTCCCAGAGACTCTCTCTGCTCTCTCCCTTACCAGTTGAACTCTTTCTCCCTTCAAAGTCCGCTCTGAGTCCAGCCTCCTCTGTGAACCTCTTTCGACAACTCAAACCTTGCTGTCCTTCCACTTTTCTGAACCCCAAGAGTCAGCTTATGCAATAAAAAAAATTTCTATTTGTGTTCTTAAAATGTCTTTATTTTTTATTTTAGAGAGAGAGAGAGAGAGAGAGAGAGTGCAAACAGGGCCAGGGGCAGACGGAGAGTGAGAATCTCAACCAAACTCCCTGCTGAGCATGGAGCGTGATGAAGGGTTCTATCCCAGGACCAGAGATCATGACCTGTGCTGAAATCAAGAGTCAGATGTTTAACCAACAGAGCCATCCAGGTGCCCCTAAAATTTCTTTTCCTATCTTATGCCCCCACTAGACTATTAGTTCCTTAGGTGGAAGATGTCATCTTGGTTTGCATCTCCGAGGGGTCACTGGAAGCTTCTGGCTATCTGAGTACAAGATTTGCATGAGAGGGTATGAATTTTCCAACCACCACTCTCAGGTGGTGAGAGTAATGAGTCACCCCTCATGACTAACCAGTGACTCCTACTGTGGGCACTTAATTACTCCAGTGTGGAATCTACAGCCTGCTTGACATGCTGGTTTCTTTTCTTTGCTATTTCTCCTAGAAATTTCAGTAACTCTATGCCCTGAGCATATGTTTTGATCTGTGTAGATGAGATCTGACTCTAGCTTCATTTAAGTATAGACTGCACATAACTTTATTCATTGCTTCCCCTCCCTTTATACACAGATCTCTCATTTATGCCATTTCCAGTATTACATGCTAGTATAAGAACTCAGGTCTTTATCGTCATGATACAGCATTAAGAACAATGCTGAACAAATCTGGAAGGCAGAGCTTGTAAGAATCTGTAATATGTTGAATTTGCTCTTGTAATCATTATTTTGATTAAGTTCTATATATTCACACTTTTGAAAGTCAAATAGTTCAACACAGTTTAAAATGAAAAAAAAAAATAGTCCCCTGACACAACCTCCCTCCTCCCCAGAGATAGTTGATTTCTGTCCTTTAATCTTTATTCTGGCATATGTCTCTATATTTAAAAATAATGTGCTTACATTATTATGTGCATTATTAATATAAATGTAATTTATGCTCATATAAATATATAATGTGGTTATATTTAGTACAAATATTTTTAAACTTCTTGGTTTTTACTTTGGGTAGTATATTTTGATTTTCTATTATGGAAGGTAAGATTTTAACTCTCCTACACACACACACACACACACACACACACACATACTCTTCCCTGTACCTTCCCAATTATATATTTCATTTTTATCCAAGGTGTACATTTTATGATTATGCAATTATGTTTCACAGCTAAGCATAAACATTTTATATTTGGGTTATTATTTCCTTTTCTGGTGCAACTCTTTTGTTCTCCTTAAAAGTAATCATTGTCTTCTTGTATTTGCTTTGTTTTCTATGTTCTTATCACAGACCTATCCTCAAACTATTCAACAGCAGTGTGAATCCCCCAAGACATTCACACAGTCCTCAAGGCAACCTTCCCTCCCAAAGCCCCAAGCCCTCTGGCTCTAGCTTCTCTACAAACCCACTGTCCAGACATCAACTTGGAGGTTCCTTCAACCGCCATTATGGGGCTTCCTTCTCTCTCATCTGAGATAGATGCCTGTCTCCTAGATCCCATGTCTTAATTTTCCTTGGTTTACACCCTCATGTAGGTAGGACTCATGTCAGGAGGTTTCTGATAAAGGCCAGGGGGGTGGTACATTTTTCAAGACTTCAGTGTCTGAAAATATGTAAAATATGTTTATTCTACTCTCATTCTTCATAGTTTGGCTGCTATAGTAAATATTGTTTATTTTCAGTGCTACTAAAGATCTTTTGGTCACCTTTCCCTTGGTAAATTTCTCACATCTTGAGTCTCACTTTTCCAAGGTGAAACCTAGAATGTGCTCTTTGGCTGCTGGGGTTGGAGAAGGAGCTATTAACCTACACTCTAACAATAACACATACCTGTGTAATGTCAGTTCAGAAGTAAGCAAAAAAAAAAAAAAAAAAAAGTAAGCAACAGGAGAGTCGAGAGAGTGGCTGTTTACTTTTTTTTTTTCTCTTTTCTTTTTCTTTTTTTTTCTTTTCTGGCAAATTGTGAAAACAGACATGAGGCATGTACTCTGTAGGGGAGGAATGACTTAATAGCAGAGCTTACTCATCATTGCTGCCAGCTGTGGTACCTGGACCAGGTGTGATGGTGGTGATATTTTTCTCAGTCGCAGCCCCCACAGTAGTCATTAGGTGTGGATCCTGGCAGCATGGCATGTAAGCCTGCATTCTCTCCCATTTACAAACAGTGTAAAGCCAATAAATGTATCTGTTTAAACTAACAATATAGATTCTGCTGTTCTTACACGATTAAGAATATTGATATGGTTGGGTATAGAATTGTAGCTTGGAAATCATTTTCCCTCAGAATTTACAAGCATTGTTCCATGGTCTCCTGGTTACAATGTTTCTTTTTTTAAGATTTTATTTATTTATTCATGAGAGACAGACAAACAGAGAGAGAGAGAGAGAGAGAAAGAGAGAGAGGCAGAGGGAGAAGCAGGCTCCATGCAGGGAGCCTGACATGGGACTCGATCTCGGGTCTCCAGGATCAGGCCCTGAGCTGAAAGGTGGTGCTAAACTGCTGAGCCACTTGGGCTACCCCTACAATGTTTCTATTGAGAAGACTGATACCATTCTTGTTCTGAAGGTTCTGGATATGACTTATTTTTCCTCTCTGAAGGCATTAAGGCTATTTTTAAAATCCCTAATACTTTGTGAAATATCTATTCAAAATGACACGGTGGGGGTTGCACTCATTCGGCGGCCACACACAGTTGTACATATTGTGCACTGCACCACTCTGGGGAGACTATTCCCATCTTAATCCATAGACACCACCTATATGGCTGTCCGTGATGAACTGTGGACATCCTGTGGACCTTACAGTCAAGCAACTGCTATTCTTGAATTCTAAGAGTTCACTTGTGTAATCTTTCTTTTCCACCATTGTCTTCATTCTATCTCTGGAATACCTATTAGTCAAATATTGGACTTCACAGATTAGTCTCTTCATTTTCTTATTTGGTCTCTATTTTTCATTCCATGTCTCCTTATTCCACTCTGAGAGATTTCCTCCACTTTATCTTCCAAACTTCTACTGAATATTTAACTTCAGCTATGCTATTTTTAATTTACAAGAGTTCTTTTTAAAAATAGCAGCTCTCTGTTCTCCAGATCCAAGATCTTGTCTTATTTCTCAGAAGATATCAATTAGCAATTTATTCACTTTTTTTCTCCTTTTAGATTTGCTTTTATTCACTGCATCTTGTTTCCTTTCTCTGTCCTTCTTGCTACTTCTTTTTCGAGTATTGACATCTTGTTTTTATTTTAGAGACGATATTAAATGCCTGGTGGTCAGTGGCACTGACATTTCTGGGAGAAAGTCTGCTTAGAATGTGTGTGCAGGGTGGCTTCCAGTGGTGGCTTCTCTCTAAATGAGCTGGCACGCCCATTTTCCTGAGGATCCCAATGGAGAGTCTCTGAAGGTCTCTTCTCTGGTCTAGCCTATTCTCCCAGAAAGAAATCTGCCTCAGGTTGGGTGTGGCAGGTGAGGTGGCAGGTGGGGAGAGGCGTATGCCTTGACAGCCATGATTCTCAGATCTGAGGGCAGGCCAGGACCACACTGTGTCTCCACATCCTCTGGTTTTAGCCCCACCTGGGCTGTCACCAGCAGAGGTAACAAGTACCTCCAGCCTTTGCTCTCTGGGATTCTGCAGAGCAGGGCTGCTTCTGGACTTTCCCCCCCGAGTCTGGTAAGGTTTTTGGCTCTCCAATCTGCTAAATTATTTACTGCCCCTCTTTCCAATGTCTACATTTTGTTTTATCATCATCATCATCTCCTTTCCCAGGTTCTTTGTCCTTGTGGGATTATGATTTTCCCCCCATCATTCTTCAGGAAGTATTTTGAGAGGAAAAGGAGGAAAATATGTTGAAAATGTCATTTAAAAAAATCTGATATTCCCTCTATACTTTGAAAAACTTATGTAAGGCCAAATGGTTGCCAGGTACCCACCTCTCCTCTCCTCACTTATAGGTAACAACGTATTACCTACTGCATGGGATCATCCTGAGGAGTAAATGAGAAAAGCAGGTCAAGCACTGAATTTAACTATTATAGTTGTGAAAACAACAGGGACCAAGCAATGCCCAGCATGCACAAAGCCCAGAAGAAAGGAAAAGTTCTTCCCTGAGGTCCTGGGACCAGCAGCATCACCATCACCTGGAAATATGTTGGAAATTCAAATGCTCAGTCCTCACCCCCAGACAGACAAAAACAGAAACTCTGGAGGTGTTTCTGAAACCACTGCAGTCTGGGACCCACTGATATGAAGACAAGGAAATGGGCTCCCTTTCACTGGAGGTACTATCTGGGAACCACTTGCAGTCACTGGATATGCCTCATGCACCAGGAAGAATGAGGCTGGCATCTAAATAAAAGCAGAGGTTTGTGAGATGAAAGCCAGAGAAGAGACAAACATGAACATGGAAGACCTCATTCCACGCCCCAAGGACCTGGTCTTGCAGCCATGTCTTCAGCTCTGTGAGCTATGCCAGGATCCTGCTCAGCAACATAGGTCAATAGGGCCCTCTCCCTTTGTTTGTTTTTCTGGAGCCAGTTTGAATCAAGTTTCTGGCATCTGCAATCCAAAGAATCTGGACTCATATCAGACCTTCCTTTTAAGAAGCAGAATGAGGGAAGCCTGGGTGGCTCAGTGGTTGAGGGTCTGCCCTCCACTCAGGGCAGGATCCCGGGGTCCTGGGCTTGAGTCCTGCATCGGACTCCCCGCAGGGAGCCTGTTTCTCCCTCTGCCTCTGTCTCTGCTGCTCTCTGTGTGTCTCTCATAAATAAATCAATAAAACCTTAAAAAAAAAAAAAAAGAAGAAGCAGAATAAACCTGACCATCCCAGAATGAACCTGACCGTCTACAGTGTCATGAGTTGTGGCAAAGGGCAGCTCTCAAAGCCAGGCTAGCAAGTAGAGCCTGCCAACGGGCTCTTGCCCCGACAGGTTTTACAACACTCTGAATTTCATGTTTCCTCTGCTTACGTATTGTGGACAAATATGGACATATTTACACATGCAAGAATCAAATTGAATCAATTTACCTCATCTTGGTATTTCAAGATTTGGTGAGCACATCCATATTCATCCTGTTTATAACATTCATGATTTTATGAATTTTCATCACACTCCTTATTCTTCCTCTCATCTCACTTCATCTTCCTAAACTTCACAGAGCACTTGCTCAGTCATGGAGTGAGACTCCTAAGATCTGCCTGTAGTTCAAGGGTCCCCAAGCCTTGGGAGCTGAGCATCAAAACCACCCTGGGAGTTTTTTTTTTTTTTAAGATTTTACGCTTTTATTCATGAGAGACACAGAGGAAGAGGCATAGACACAGGCAGAGGGAGAAGCAGGCTTCCTGTAGTCCCGATGTGGGACTCGATCTCAGGACCCCGGAATCACACACTGAGCCAAAGGCAGATGTTCAACCACTGGCCCACTCAGGCCCCCTACCTGGAAGATCTCTAAATCTATAATCCCCATGCCCCACTCCAGCCCTACTACATCTCTCTGAGCTCTATTCTGCATGCACACACACACACACACACGCACACAAATACAATAAAGGTATCTATATACACATACATATGCATATATATATCTTTATTACAATATTTCTATGTGTGTATTTTTATATGTAGGTATATGTATTGTAATAAAGATAGATAGATAGATAGATAGATAGATAGATAGATAGATAGATAGATGATAGATAGATAGATACAGACACATCCATCTCCTGGTGAAACTAATGATCCTCATCTATGTGGCTTTGCATTGTCCTGAAAATTATGTTTTCTTAATACCGACAATTTGTTTGCTTAAATAGTGAAATTTGAAGCATGAATATTTCTTTTTTCTGAGAGTTACAAAATTAAACACAGCTACTTTTTCATCGAGAATGATTATAAATGAGGCTGTCCTCAACTCTGCAATGTACCCACAAAAAAGGTCACGTAGACAACATGATCTAACATACAAAGAGCAAATATCTATCATGTGGGTTGCCACTTCCTTCTGCTCTCATGAACTGTGGACTCTCCCCTACCAAGCCTGAGCATGGCTTTTTCTCAAAAGAGGGCTCTTGGTAGCCACTACCAGTCCATTGGGGAAAACACATATGCTGTCACTTAAAATTTTCTGGTTTAAGGTAAAGAGCCCTGGGTCCTAGTCCCAACATTGTCACTATCTATGAAAAACAACTTCTCTCTTTTGATTTCATCTTTTTTAGAACAAAGATTTTCTTTTTTCCTCCTGTACAAAAGGTGGTGAGGATGAAATGAGGTTTGCAAATCTAAACAATTCACAGTCTTGCCCCCAATATAAGATCAAATTTATTAGGTGGGACATTATACTAAAGATGAGGCAAGTAAAAGCAGAATGTTGTATCAAAGGAAAGAATCCCACAGTTCTTAAGCACATGTACCAAGATGATCAAAATTTCACTTAATATTCTCTAGTCCAAAAAAAATGCATACATTTCAAACATAGTTTTAATACTTTTAGGCAAATGGAAGCTATCAACAAGTATTGACCAATGGAAAATACAAATGCCACATATGTGGAGCTATACAATAATCACTGTTTTCAAAAGCACTTTTCAAGTTTTGAAATAGAATTTTGATACTAAATATGCCAATGCAAAAATATTAAAAGAACATATTTGCATGAATAAAGAAGAAGCAAAACCCTGTTAATAAATAATAATGAAGCACATCACCAGTCAGCAATCAATACTAAAAAATCATTTCAATCAGAGTAAGCCTGAAATAGAAAATCAGGATCAAACTGAAAGCAAAGCTGTAAGCCAGGTTCAATGCACATAATGAACCTGTCCTGTGATTCTAAAGGTAATAATTCCAGAAGTAGCTAACATTTAATGAGTGCTAGCTCTTTGCTTGAGATATGTACATTACACATAATTTCTAATGTAATCCTTACTCAACCTTCTGAAATAAATGTATAACTGTTTCCATTACACAAATGACGCAGAGCTAAAGAGGTTAACTAACCCACCCAAAGTCATGATTACAGTAAAGTGGTTCACCTTCAAATTGAACCCTAGCTAGCTTGACTCCAAAGACCTCCCATGAGCAAAATAATTCATGCAAGATACGATTATGATAGCCTCCAGTTTTTAAAGATCTATTACACACAGCCCGTGAGTTTACCTACTACTTACCACACTACGTACTCTCGAGGCAGTCAATATTTGTTGAATGAATATTTACCTCATATTTCCAGGAAACATTTTCCTTTATTTTTCTTATCTATTCAGCATATTAGTGAGGCTTGCCCAGAACACCTTCTTAACTAGATAAATACAGGCATATTGACTAATGTATTGTTCCTGGGCTCTCTTTTCCTTAGGCATCATACAGACCACTACCCTTCTCTTGTGATAATATATTTCTGCAGCAGGATAAATAATTTGGCTATAGATATTTGTGTCAGTTATGGCTTTCTTTACATCAATTTTTTTTTTAGAGAGGGAGGAGGGGCAGAGGGAGAGAGAGAATCTTAAGCAGACTCCACACCCAGCATGGAGCCCCATGCAGGGCTGGATCTCACAACCCTGAGATCATGACCTGAGCTGAAATCAAGAGCTGCACACTTACCTGAGTGAGCTACCCAGGTGCCCCTACATCGATTACTTTTTAGTAACCCCCACCAAGGCTCTGCTTGTTATGCAGCTGCCTAGACTCAACTGGGAGGGTCCCCTTCTCAACAAGAGTTTTAGTGACCATCTCTCCGAGTGGGTTTTGCTTACAGTTGGCTGCTCTGACCCATTTTTGAGGGTTCTTATTAATCTTAAGAAGGTGAATAAGAGTTATAAGAGTTATACAGAAGGCAAGTCTCATATTTTTTAAAAAAAGATTTTATTCATTTGAGAGAGGGAGAGAGAAAGAATAAACATGAGCAGGGGAAGGGGCAGAAGCAGCAGCAGACTCCCTGCTGAGCAGGGAGCCCGACATGGGGTCCATCCCAGGACCCCGAGGTCACCACCTGAGCGAAAGTCAGACACTTAACAGCGAGCCACCCAGGCACCCCTGGTAAGGCTCATCTTTAAATACTCTTATATGAAGTCTCTAGACCACCAAGTACCTGCTAGTGGTATGGGGTTTTCCCCCTTTTTTATGGGATTAGGTGAGGTGTAGACATCTTCTTTTAAAAACTGAGCAAATTAGCAAAATCAGTATATTAGTAAAACTTACTAAAGACCACCTTATTTTGGGATCCCTGGGTGGCTCAGCGGTTTAGCACCTGCCTTTGGCCCAGGGCGTGATCCTGGAGTCCCAGGATCAAGTCCCACGTCAGGCTCCTGACATGGAGCCTGCTTCTCCCTCCTCCTGTGTCTCTGCCTCTCTCTCTCTCTCTCTATGTCTATCATAAAAAAAAAAGACCACCTTATTTTAAGTACATACAGCTCTTCTAAAAGAAAACCAAGCAGGACAATGTAAATAAAAAAAATTGGAACACAGAGAAAGGGAGAGAAGTAAAACCAGGAATATCTGAAAGAAGCAAGATCTATAAAAACATAAGAGGAAGAAGTTTTATATTGTCCTTTCTGAAGAAAAACAGTGCTTGTGTTGAAGGCCAGATTTTCGAGATATTTCTGTATACTAAGAAACAATTAAGAATGGAAAGGAAATAGAAGAAAAGCAGCCTTCTCAAAACATGGAAGGCTTTGTGCATGTATGCGTGTAACCTGTGGCAAACACTTTTTTGAGGAGCTGATAAGAAACGCTAAATTGTGGCCACTGTGAATCCCACTTTTGTATCTTCGTAATGTGAAACAGGCTCAGGCATATTTTATTCCCTTGATGCCCAGATACTTCCATATTATCATTTTCCTCTCAGAGATATTTTCACCCTAAACCATTTCCTGACAAATAAAGATTTGGAAAAGATTGCTATTTTCCTGCCAAGATCCATTTACCCTTTTCTTGGGAACAGTCTGGTTGATATTCCCCAGTTAGATAAGGCCATCTGACAAAATTCGGGCCAACAGACGAGAGCAGAGGCGAAGTGTGCCCCCTCCGGCTGTGTGCTCTGCGAGTGACGACGCAGACCTGGTGGTGGCCCAGCTTACACCTCGCACAGGGGCAGTGTCCCAGGACATGTGTCTTCTACAGAGCGTGGCTGCCCTGCCAGCCTGGACTGCTCCCTTTGGAACAGTTAAGTGAAAGAGAGAAAAACTTCTGTTACAAGCTTAGCTTAACTATTAAAATCACACCGTCTATTCCTGGAGATTTCTGGTGCATTCTACACCAGTCTGGCCATCTCTCTGCAAATTGCCACCATTCTGAGCAGTACTGCCTGCTGCCAGCAGCCGCTATCAATAATGTGGGAAGGTAATGGAAAATCTGTCAGAGAAAACGACTGTATATTGAGAAGTTTAACATCCATCTTAAATCTCCCTTCTAATTCCGCCCTAGAATTCTGTAGAATAAGCAGCCACTGAGGTTTCCGTTTCAGGCATCTACTGTTTATTGAGATAGGAGCGCTGTTCAGATTTTAAGTAAAAATCTGTGAACTCCCCCTAGGCCTGGCAATTTTCAGCAAGATGACAAGGACAGTGGAGTGACAGCTAAGGATTTCCTCGTGGTGTTCTTCTACTTCTTCATTCCTATTACATCACCGTACAGGTCAAATTTCACTGTAAGAAACAAAAGGTGTGAATGTCTCCTGTTTGTCATTAGAACTGAAAGCTTTATTTGAGTTTATTTTACGAATTGGCTGCACAGGTGTTATGCGACCCATTGGGATAAATTTCCTTCACAATCACCTACTTTGCACACCACTCTTTTGTACCTTGATAAGCTACGGAATACAACCGCGTAGTCTACATTTGCCCAGTGTAGACATAATATACATTCATTAAAGGAGTTCAAAAGACAGTAGTCGTATTTGTACTAGACCTATCCCTGTGTACTGTATTTCGGAGTCTTCAGTGAAGAACTGATATTTGAATTACTTCATAATTAGCACATCTTTAGTGAACCAGAGAACTAAACACGAAAATCAAAGAGAGACAACCGGCAGGTACCCACTAAAAAGGATTACATATGGCAGAGAGGAGGCAAAGTATTAACCAGGCAATGACAAATCAACTGCAATTTTGAGGACTGGGAAGGTTAACCCCCAGGGGTCTTTTGTTTTCATATGGCACTGCATATGTGCAGAGGTCCCTTAATCAGACAAATTCGGCATTTCCAGGCTACCACCACAGAATGCAAAAAAGAAGACAGAGATGAAAGCAAAACAAAAGCTCTCTGGTTGACCAAAAACTAAAGTGTAAGTACATTACCCATAGCAGAGCATCCTATTCTCAAATTAGAAACCCATTTCCTATGATCTTGGAGTCCATTTTGACAAGCATGCTTGTTGGTGTCCTTTAATTCAACGTAGAAAATAATGATGAGCTGGAGGGAGGGGATAGGAAAATATTCAACACAAAGATAAAAGTCCTAGCACCCTGAGGTCCTTTAAAGTACAAAGGGACTGTCACACCTCAGCAATCTGCCAAGGCTTCGGGGCCATATACCCATGCCATCATGAAAGCCCTCAGTCATTAAGGGAAGATTAAACTCTATCCAGTTATTTTACCAAAGGCAAATAAGTACACCACCGATTGCTTCTTAAAGAATTTTATCAAAAGCAGTTTTGTTTTAAATTTTACACATAAATAGACTGTTCCATTAGAAAATTCGCTTGTGAAAACCAGGCTAGATAGGATTTTATCTGATGACAGTGAACTCTCTCTCTCTCTCTCTCTCTTTGACCTCTACCCATAGAATAATTGTCACTGACCTAATTTACAGTAGGAGGAAATACACTGCTTCTCCCCCCACCCCCACCCCACATAGATCTGTTTTGATCTGATGTGTGCTACTTGTCCAGGCCGCATTGACCAATGGCATAAGCCTGCAGCCTGTGCTGCTGAACACAACAATCCTAAAGCATGCTTGAAATCTGTCCAGCATTTCCTTCCCGACCAGGCTATAGAAAGAAAACACAGCAGAACTAGGAATTGCTGTAGACTGGACTTGGGATAGGTGTAACCCCTAAAGCAAGTCAGAGCAAGTCCCTCTCAGATAAGAGAACACTTTCACAATCATTTCAGGTTGATGGAAGTTCTGTTTTTAAATAATTTTTCTTAATTTAGCGCTCAAGATGTTTGGAAGATGACACAAAGATAGCATCAAATTCTACTTTTTGGGTTTCACAATCTATTTTTTCCACTTACGGACTTCAGTACTTCACTGTCTTTTTATGACACGACCTCTCTTTAAAATGCTCAGAATCACTTTGTTAGTGGTAATTCTCAGTTACTGTAGACTCCATTTTTATTTAATTTCACATCTACCAAATAAATATTTCCCAAAGCTCATAGTTTCCTTCAATTAATTCTTTCACTCAACAAATGTTTACTGAGCGTTTACTCTGCTAGTTACTAGGTTGGAACCAAGGGACTCCACAGAGAACATAGTATATAGTCCATGTCTATTCCATTTAGTACATTTAGGGAATAAAACTGAATTAAATGTCATCCAGTTTCCCGATGCCTCTTTGAGATGGTTATAGACACTCCAGGAATGTCAGAAATAGTAATAAGGTCTGGACTTAAGATTTCGTGTGACAAATAACTGATAAGTGTGAACATGTAACACATTTGAAATACATACTTAAACTGATCCAGTATGTTTACCTGCATATTAAATTATCAGATGTCCAAAGGTTTAAAACCTATTTTTAATCAGTAACGCTTTTCCTCCATATGAGCACAATGAATACCACGGTAAAATTTTAGAGTTCAACTTTCTCACCTTTTAGGGAAAGAAGGAAAATACATAAAATAAATTTTAATAAAGTAGTGAGAATTAGCTCAAGATCTTTTTTTTTTTAATACAAAAGTTATCAAGAAAACACCGCAGCATAATGATTATTTACCCAAGCTGAGACTAACCAATTCTGATGTTAAAGAAATCCTAAGGCAGATACCTCCTCTCTATAGAATGTGGTATCTGAAGAAAGGCTTTGTGCCTATGAGAATTTTAGCATATAAAGCATATGGACTACAAGTTTAGGAAAACGTAATTAAAGAATCACATGTACATGTCCTTGTGGCACTTATCAACAGGTTTACTGCTTAGTCCAATTAAATAAATGAAAATGAGTACATTTTCTTATCTTACAGAAATACAAGTGGAAAAATGAACAAAACGTTCAGGGAATTATTAGGCTTTTGCCAAAATGTTGAAGTACTATGCCATTTAATTTTTAAAAAATGAAACAGTAATTTTAAAAATCACACTAATAGTGAATTGTTTTCGGTTTTTATTCATATACCACTTTAGTAAAATTTTCAAGTTGGTAGTATGATTTTCACACTAATTTACCAGAAACCATAGTTGGATTGACCTAGGGGCTTTATCCACCTCCATCGTATTTTATGGAGAAGGGGGTAAACTCTAAAGAAACTTTAGCTCAAAGCCACCAAGTGTTTCCTTCATAGTCTGGAGCCTCTTAGCTGCTATAAAGAGTTTCTGAAGGAATAGATTTTAATAAAATCTATTTGAGTCAACCACATTTCCACCTCTTCGACTACGCGTTTTCAGTGATCCAGGTCTGCTACTGCTAATACATAAAACTGGTACGGCAGTAGAGAATAAATACTGAGCCTGAGGGAGTGACCAACACTACACTTCTTCAGAAAACCAAGCCATAGAAAGAGAATGTGAAAGGCATAAACATTTCAGGCAAGACAACTAAGAAAACATGCTGCCAATGCAACAGGACCTGAGGATCCATTCAATTCTTTTAAACACATCACCCTTGAGGATGTAAATCAAGGACTTGGGATTCTAATTCGAAAATGAAACAGAACCCAGAAAAATTTGTTTCTTTAAAACAGTAATGCGCTTACAGATGGCTTTTTAGGATATCGTATGTAACTAGTCTACTCATTTGTGTAAGTTTTAAGTATGCCCAAATTTTTACATGTCTAAATTAAGGGGAGAAATGGGAAAGAAGTATGTTTAGACAGGTAATTAAAAAAAAATAACTTCTTTCCCAACTTAATCAGTGAAGCAAATGTCTCCTTACCCAAAAAACCAGAGATGCATGATTAGTTAACATTGAAAAGAAATTCATTAGTTAGCATTTAAAGGAAGTTGTCCTGATAACCAATGGCATTCTTCCAAAAATGTGGTTAAGCAATGAGCTCAAGCTCCAATGCATCTTTAACCATGAAATATAAACATATGACTTATCAGCTGTAAAGTAAAATATCCAAACTAGCTGTTTTTGTTCTGTAATGAACAACATACCCAGGTATGCATACAGGTGTACCTGTCTACTAAATACAGTAACACATCTTAAAATTAATAGATTCCCATGGTCTCAAGATGCCCAGACTGGACAAGAATTAGGACACTGTTTTGATTACTCTCTGAAACATTTAAATCTGTGCTAAGTGAAACACAAAACTATGATACTTAGACACTGTGCTGGTTAACACAATTCTTGTACTTCCCTGTTTATTAGCCAACAGGTACCTCTATAGTTTTAAACAGGAATTATAATTAGAAATGGTAAAAGCAATGTCCTGAGTTACTCCATCTGTAAATTATATTTCATTAAGACTTATCCTTTGAAATTATAATGATTACCCTACCATGTTCATGTGAGAACTTAAGAAATCTCCCTCATAATTCTGGGACATCTTTACACATGAAAAAATAAAAGAGTGTGTATGTAAGAGAGGCTCCTACAAGTGTCACTTTTTAATTGACAAAGCATCTTAGCCAAAAAGACACTGTAAAAGTAAAATTACGCATTTTATTCATTCATTCCATTGGCTGAGAATCGCTCTATTGTACAAATACGGTATTGTACAAAAAAATCACAAAATGTTACAAAATAAAAAAGTACAAACTGCAGCACTTAATAAATATGACTAGAAGTAGTTAAAGTGGAAATGAGATAGATTTTAGGTTGAGAACATTGTTTGACCCAGCAAACCATACAAGATCTGTTTACAGACATTTTTATTTGTACATAATACAGGGCAATCCTATTTTGCCTTTTGAGAGAATTTAAAAGGAATAAAATATTAAGACACTATTCTCCTGCTATAAAACAACTGCCAAAGTTGATTCAAGGCATTTAATGCTAGTAGTTTTTTTAAAATCTCTTAGTTGAATCCAAGAAGCTATATAAAGCAGGAGGCTTCTCTTGTCACAAAGTTAAAATGCTTTTATAACAAAATGACAAATATAAATAAGAACAATTCAGAGCACCAATCTACTCTAAACACCAACCAAAGTACAGAATAGTCATCACTCTGCCATCTGCAAATATCAGACTTCCATTCAAGTAAGAAGACCTGGTACTATTCTCCCTTACAGAAAACTCTTCCCACAACCCTCCCTTAAATATTTCTCTTTAAAAGGCTGACCATTTCTAGAAAAATAATGATTTCCAAAACAACCAATCTGTTTTTCATTAAAATGGAATGGGCCAATCATCTGGTAACACAAATGCATTAATATCCACTTGAAATAATGATCTAAGAATCATAAAATTCAAATCGAACAACATAAAGTAACTACTGAATCACAAACTCTTGTTCAAAGTAATAAACTTCATATAAAGCACTTTCTCTGGATTGATGCTGGAAAGCTGTTTGTCAAAACGGAACACGTCATAGATGAAGGTACACCCATTCTTAAAAATGTTGTGCAAAAATACATTTTTATAGAAAACAGATTACCAGGAATGAACAAATTTACACCGTGAGAAACTAGCTTGCAAATTATAAGTAGCGCCAACTTTATACAGCAAATTATAAATAAGCAGTAGGATCACCCCAAGCCATCATGAAACATTATTTAGGTGCCCAGCAACCTTCAGCTCTGAGGAGAAAAACATTCAAAAAAATGATTAAGGCATTACACCTACAGTAAATCTACTAGGAAGTTTAAAAGTGCTATTACCCTGATTAGAGTTCGTAATTCTCCCAACACAAACTATGTATGCAATTCTCCCAGGGTGTAGGTTTTCAGACACTTCAAGAGCATGCATTTTGTTCGATATACATTTTGGATAGGGATATGGCCATGGACTTGGCAAGTTCTTCATCGCGTTTCCGCTGCACTTGAGTCTGTCTGCACCAATTGTCATACTCGGGGTTAGGATAGGAGTGATCAAACACGGCATCATAATGTCCATTACTGAGCCAACTGAGCCAAATGCTAGGCCGTAGGGAGTCCTCTGGGCCCAAGTAGTGAATCATGGTGGACACCGTGGGGCTCTCCAACCTCCCTCCAGTCGTTAGATGTATGTTCACATTCAGCATCTGCCCCATGGCCAGCAGTTCCGGGTACCCGGCCCACGCCCCGTCCTGAGCAGCAGCGATGATGAACTCCCCCACGTCGCCCTCAATCAGGGGGCTAAAGTGGTCGAGATGGTCGGCGATGTAATGCACCGTCTGCTCCCTCAGCTCCCGGTGCAGGCTCTGGTCTCCGTACACCGTCTTGCTGACCGCTCGGTAGAGGCAGTTGCCGTCGGGAATGATGTGGAACCGGAACTTATTCCTCTGCCGCAGGTACTTGTCCTGCCTCTCCACCTCCGCCAGGTACAGGGCCAGCTTCTCGTCCCTGGGATCCGACCTGGAGACCACCACCGCCTCCGCCGCGCCGCCCGGGGCCGCCTCGCAGCTCCGCGCCGGGGCCGCCTCGGCCTCCGCGTCGGGCCGCCGCGCCTCGTCCGCGCCGGCAGGGTCGCTGCGCTCGCCCGCCCTCTCCCAGCCCCGGAGGCTCCTGTCCGCCGGGTGCTCGTCGCCCCACGGGCCGGGGCCGGGCTCCGGGCTCCCCGGGGGCGGCGCGGGGCCTCGGTGCTTGGCGGCGGCCAGGGCCTGGCGGTGCTCGCTCAGTCGGAAGTTTCTGTCGGGACCCTCCCGGGCCGCGTCGAGGCCCGCGGGCTCGGGGCAGTCGGGCCTCAGCAGCTCCTCCAGCAGCCAGGCCGAGGAGCCGCGGCGCGGCGGGAGCGGGGCGCCGGGCGCCGGGGCCAGCAGGAGGCAGCGGCCGCGCGGGGCGGCGGGCGCCGGGGCGCCGGGCTCGGGCCCGTGCAGCAGGAGCCGGTCGGCGCCCAGGGCCCGCACGGTGATCTGCGCCGTGGACGTGTAGTGCGGCGGCAGCGGCGGCTTGCACGACCCGGCGGGCGGGCCGGCGGCGGCCGAGGCGGGGGCGGCGGCCCCGGGCACCACCTCGAAGCAGGAGGAGAAGGCGGGCATCTTGGCGGCGGGGGCGGCGGCGGCGGCGGCTTCTCGGGGCTCGGCGGCCGCGGCAGGCTGGCACTCACCGGTCTCGGGCTCCGGCTCGCCGCTGGCGGCTCCGGGAGGCTGAAGGGAGACCTTGAAGGGGGGGGCGGCGGCGGCGGCGGCGGCGGCGGCGGGGGCAGCGGAGGCTGCGGCCGTGGGACCCGGTGCCCCGGCTGGGTAGTGGGTGCAGACGCTGCTGTAGAGCTGCATGTCCCTGCCCGCCGCTCGGGCCCCTTATAGGCGCGGCGAGCCGGGCTGGGGGGACACACCCTCCGGGCCCGGCGGAGGGGGCCGGCCGGGCGCGCTGACCCGGCGCCCCTAGAATAGAAATGACCCAAGGGCCGCCGGCCGCCGGCGCGTCAGGAGCCGCAAATAGCGCCCGGGTCCCCGCCAAATTCCTGCTGCGCCACAGCGCGCGGTGGGGGCGGGGAGGGGACGCGCGCTCGACCCCGGCCGGCGCGCTCGGCCCGCACACCCGGGGCGCCGCGCCCGCTGCCGCTGCTCCGGCCGCGGCGGCCGCTGGGGACTTTCGGGGAAAGCCGCCCGCCCCGCTGGAGCGCGTCCCGCCGGCGAGGAGCAGTGCAGGGCGCGCGGAGGGGCCGGGAGGCGGGGCCGCGGTTGTTTACCTCAGGCCGCGCGGCCGCGTCACGTGGGCCCGTTGGAATGTGCGGCTCGTTGCGGCGCCCCATTCAGCAGCGCGGGCTCGCCCCGCCCCCCGGCCCGCGCCCCGCCCCCCGGCCCGTTCGGCGGACGTCACGGGCGTGGCCCGCGGCGCAGGGGCGTGGCCCGCGGCGCAGGGGGCGTGGCCCGCGGCGCAGGGGGGCGGGGCGGGAGGGGCCGCGGCGCGGAGGCCTGCGCGGGCGAGGAGGCGGGTCCGCGGGACGCTCCCTGCTCCTCCGCGGCGGGTCCTGGCGCCGCGCCGCGCCGCGCTCCTGCTCCTGCGGCGGCTGCCGCTGCGGATCGTGGCGGGGTGGGCGCTGCGTGGGGAAGCGGCGCCGCTTAGACAGCGTGCGGTTGGAAGGCAGCTTCCGGGCTTGGTGTGGAGGACGGAGCGTAGCCTTGTAACCCCCTGCAGGGCCAGGGCGCCGCTGCCCCTTTTGATTTCGGTTCTTCGGGTCACAGTGTTAAAACCGCGTGACGCCCCGCGTCCACCCCGCGATTGCTGCCTTGCCCAACCGAAAGCAACTTTTCTGCACCCCTCGCCCCTGTGAACGGGCAAACACACGACTTGGGCGATGGGAAGCGCTTCCAACAGCCTTTGGACGATCCGGTGCAGCCGCCAACCGTAGGTCAGTCGTGATGCCTGCCGAGGCCGAGCAGAATATTGAAAAGAGCGGTGCTCCCCGGCGCCAGTCGTATCCTCTCTGTAGAGGAAAGCCAAAGTGTTCGGTTTGGTCAGCCGAGTGTTGGTGATAGTAGCGGGCAGATGTGCTGTGTTCTGAGCTTCGATCACCTGCAAGTAACAGGCCCTAAGCGTTCAAACTGAACGTGGAAGCTCTCTCACCTTTTTTAAGAAATGGGGAAATAGGGACGCCTGGGTGGGTCAGTGACTGAGCATCTGCGTTGGACTCAGGTCGTGATCCCAGGGGCCCTGGGATCAAGCCCCCCCCCCCCCCCCCCCCCGCATCAGGGACTTCTCCCTCTGCCTGTGTCTCTGCTTCTCTGTCTGTGTCTCTCATGAATAAATAAATAAGTGAAATCTTTAAAAAAAAAAAAAAGGAAATGGGGAAATAGCTGTGGACTGTGGTGCACTGCTTCCACCCACTCCCCACCCAAACCTTCCTTTGAAGTGTAAATTCCTTGAATGAAAATACTTGGTCCTGTTGGCTGTCGTGGTGACCTCCCCTAGCACTGTACCTGGCTATAGAGCTAGAGCTAATATTTACAGAATGAAGTAATTAACGGATAATGAGTTCCCAAGGTTTTCCCCCCCGGAATTGGGATCCCGGTCTCCTGACGCTCGCCAGGGCTTTGAATTTTCCTCTGCAGGGGTCAGGCGTAGGTGACTGGCGGGAGGATCCCAGCATTGAGGCTTTTGCTGAGGTCGTTCCAACCTGTTCTGTAAATCAACTCCGGAGGAAATAAAAACTAATGGTAACTACCCTATTGGAAGCTGGTTGCCCCCATGGCTACCTAGAAAAGGGAGATTACTTAGATTTCATCGCTGCTTTTGCGGGGATCTATTGCTCTGTGTCTTAAACACTTCACACTGAGCTCTACCTTGAGCCTTTCAGTAGCTAGTGTTCTGAAACAGATGGCAAGACAAATAAATAAATCTCAAATAATATTTATTAAGTACCCATTATGTGCCTAGCAGAGTAGCATAACGAGCCTGGAGGGAGATAAGGAAACTTCAATAGGAATCCTAAAGCAAGATGTATTTTAACAGGCTAGGGTAAACACAGGGAAAATGTACCAAATTAGGAACAGGTGGATGTAAACAAACATATCAAAATACAAAGTTTTAAATAAATGAAGGCTCTTTTTTTTTCTGTTTTATCTTGTGGGATTGGGGGGGCGGTGGATGTGGTGGGCTGTGCAAGGCTGCATATTCACTATGGAATCCATGCCCACTCTATATCTCAATCTGAAAAGTCTACTCAGAGGAAATGATACTTCAGGAAACTCAAAGCAGGAATGATTGCCAGACTTGGAAATGGAAGTTGTTTCCTGCCCGAGGGAATCAAAAAAAGGCAACTTCTTGCAAGTGATAGTAAAGAGATTAGGGTAGCAAATCCAGTTCCTTAATACTCCATCTGAGAAGAATTCCTAATGATTCCATCCTGGAAAATCATCTGTCTAGCATATTTTGGTGCTGTGAAGAAAATTGGCAGAAGTTTAGGAAAATAGGATTCTAAACCAAAATTACAGTCATTGAATGGCTAGAAAAACAGGAAATTTTACCAACTATCAACCAAAGGGTAGGAATAAGACAAGCAATAAGTTAAAACAAAGCAAAAAGGACAAGGCATTTAATCAATGAATATTTATTGAGCACCAGCTATGCTCTCAACATGGTACCGATTACAGAAAATTGAGAAACATTTGCCACACAGCCCAGCTAACAGAAACCTAGTCACCAAAAGCAGCTTTATAAAATAGGACCAATCCTGGCATGCTTTTTTGCAGGTGTGTACATATAAATAACCACCATCTTAGCTACATTCCTTTAAAGATAATAAAATTCCTAACCTCCTCCCTACCCCCAAGATAAAACTTTTAAAAATGCAAACATTAATCCATTTATTCATTCATTAAATAATCATTTCTGTATCAACCTAAGATAAAAAAAAAAAAACAATCTTGAAAAAGAACAAAGTTGGAGGACTCATGCTTCCAAATTTCAAAACTTACTACAAAGCTACCAAGGGTGCCTCGGTGGCTCAGCCAGTTAAGCATCAGACTCTTGGTTTCAGCTCAGGTCATGATCTCAGGGTCATGGGATGGATCCCTATAGGAGGTTCCATGGTCAGTGAGGAGTCTGTATGAGATTCTCTCTCCCTCTAATACCTCTCTCCCTCTCACCACCCCCTGTGTGCTCTCTCTCTCTCTCTCTCTCTAAAATAAATAAATGAAATCTTAAAAAAGAAAAAAACTTACTACAATGCTACAGACATCAGGACCATGTGGTACTGGCATAAAGATAGGCATATAGATGAATGGAATGGAGTCTGGAAATAAATCCATATGTTTACAGTCAATTGACTTTGCAGGATGCAAGACAATTTAATGGGAGAAAGAATAATCTTTTCAACAAATGGTGCTGGGACAACTGGATATCTGCATAAAAACAATAAAGCTGGATCCTTCCCTCACAACATATACAAAATTTAATTCAAAATGGATGAAATGTAAGAGCTAAAACTACCAAACCCTTAGATGAAATTAGGAAATCTCAGTGCCTATGAATCAGGCAGTGGTTTGCTAGATGTGACACCAAAAGCACAAATGGTAAAAGAAAAAATAAACTGGACTTCAAAACTAAAAACTTTGTGCTCCAGAGGACACCTTAGAGAAAGTGAAAAGAGAAACTGAAGAATGAGAGACTATATTTACAAATCATGTATCTGACAAGGGAGTTTAAAATATTTAAAGAATGTATAACGAAGTCTTAGAATTCAGTAATTAAAAGACAACTCAATTCTTTAGTCAAATAATTTGAATAGATGTTTCTCCAAAGAAGATATTCAAACAGCAAATAAACACATGAAAAAAAAATCCCAAGTCACTAGCATTAGAGAAATGCACATCAAAACCCACAGTGAGTTATACTTCACACCCACCAGGATGGCTCTAATTAAAAAGTCAGACAACAACAAGTGTTGATGAAAATGTAGAGGAAACAGAACCTTTATACATTCCTTAGGGGATCTTACAACAATGCAGACATTCTGTAAAAGAACAGTTCCTCAAAAGATTACACATAGAATTACCGCATGATCTAACAGTTCCACTGCTAGGTATATAACCGAGAGAAATGAAAGCATATGTCCACACAAAAACTTGTGAATCAGCTTCAGCAGGTAGCATTATTCAATATCCAAAAGGCGCAAAGGACCCAGTGCCCATCAACTGATGAATAGATAAATAAAATATGGTATATCCACAATGAAATATTCATTCATAAAAGTAAGGATATACTGATACATCGTACAACTTGGGTGAACCTTGAAAACATTCTAAGTGAAAGAAGCCAGACAGGAAAGGTTACATGTGGTGCATAATTCCATTTATATATAATATCCAGAATAAGCAAATCCATGGGGATAGAAAATAGACTAGTTGTTGCCAAGGATTAGGGAGAAGGGCGAATTGGGAGGAACTACCAATGGGAATGGATTTCTTCTCGGAGTGTTGGTGATGGTTGCATAACTCTGGGAATATTCTAAAAAATACAGAGTTGAATTAAAATTGAACCTGCAAAGATGATGGTATGAGGTGAGGACTTGGGTAAATTTTATGGTATGTGAATTACATCCAAATAAAGCTGTTTTTAAAAAGCCTTCTACGAGTCACACATTTTATATACTTTAATGATTTTTCTGATAAATTCATGGTACTTAAAAGTAGTTGTTAAGAGTATATCAAAGAGTTGAAGCTTACTAAAATCAAATTATTTAGGGTCAGGTAAAAGGATATTTGAAAAGCTGGGTTACTCTGGGAAACGAACAAGGGGTAGTGGAAGGGGAGGTGGGCGGGGGGTTAGGGTGACTGGGTGATGGGCACTGAGGGGGCACTTGACGGGATGAGCACTGGGTGTTTATATGTTGGCAAATCAAACTCCAATAAAAAATATACAAAAAAAAAAAAGAAAAGCTGGGTTATTTGAACTTATAATTTTGGTTTCTTTCTTAAACTTTTTGTGTAATCATCATGATATAAAAAGATAATTTTACATTCTGTTCACCAATTACTGGAAACTAATATGCACAACCATATGGGAACTTAATCATATATAATGCCAATCAAACTTAAAATACGTAGCATTTGTGAAAAAAGATTCTGAAAAGTGCCTGGGCCATAGCAGCATCTTAATAAATATTTTCTAAATCTTGCCCAGCAAAAATGGGATATAAGCAGTACAGGAAAGCACCCTGGGAAATATTGTGTAGGTTGACATATATTCATTTTATTATACTGACAATTCAAAGTGAACAAATAAATAAAGGGCACCATAGCATGCAAACATCTCCGTCTTCTCTCCCCAGCACATTTACTACTGCTGACATGTCACTGGGGAGAAGTGAAATTTCTAGGCAGAAGTGAAAGCACCTCTTAATTATTTTAACCTTATAGCTCTTCTGAAATTGTATTTATTAGTATCACTGAAAATCCCATTATCTAAAGATCTCATGACTCAGGAAATCTAAATTAATTTAGGATAACTAGATCAAGTAATCAGTAGACTTTTGCTTTTTAATGGAAAAAAGAAATAGGGCAAAGAATGGAGGGAAGGCTGGGAAGTATGTGTAATCATTTCCTAAGTTCAGGAGTGGAAAATGAACAGATCCTTTTGATAAATAGTCCAACAGTTCCCCTAATGACTAGCAATATGGCTTAGGCCCCCACTCATGCAATGGCATTTTTGTGGAATTCAATGGACTATTGAGAGAGCAGAAGGCAGGCCAGGCCTGGTATTCACAGGGAGGTTCAGATGACATAATCCTAACAGAATAATCCGTTCCCACACACAGCTTTGAATCATTCCAGCAGGAGGGGAGGAACCCAAACACCTCAGGTGTTCCCTGAATTCTGTTCATCAGATCTAGTATTATATTAACAAAGGAGTGGTTAGACCAGAAATATTTTGTTTCATGCTCTGTTACCTGCTTCTGATGCTTTAACCAATATGATGATCAAGTCTACTAATAATGAGGCCTGCTAGTTGGAGAGAGAGAACTGAAAATATAAGATATGGCTCCTAATATGTTTGGATGTTTGTGTCACCCGGAAATTCCTATGTTGAAATCCTAACATCCCAACCTGCAAAGATGATGGTTTTAGGAGGTGTGGACTTGGGGAACAGTTTAAATCACAAATGTGGAGCTCTCATGAATGGGATTAGTGCCTTACAAAAGAGGGTCCAGAGGTCCCTGGCCCCTCCCACTATGTGAGGACACAATGAGATGTCTGTGACCCGGAAGGGGGCTCTCACCAGATCTGACCGAGCTGGCATCCTGACCTCAGACTTCCAGCCTCCAGAACTGTGAGAAATAATCTTTTTTTTTTTACTCCACCCCTTTTTAAACCTGCCCTCCCCTTTTATAACCTCACCCATGAGAAATACATTTCTATTGTTTACAAGCTACCCTGCTACTCCATGGTATTCTGTTATAAAAGCCCAGACAGATTAAGACAGCCCCTGTCTATAAAGGGTTTAACATAAAGTAGCAAAAACAAGGCATTATACACACACACACACACACACACACACCCGCATCTCACACACACACACACACACACACACACACACAATAACAATGCAGTAAATGCTGTAATCTGCTGCCAAGGGTGGCTCTAACATTACTCAGTCATCTGGTTGTATGCCCACACTTTAAATATCCACAATCTTCAATGTTTACATAGTTAAATATCTGTAAATAAGCGAACATGATAGCAATATGGCTCACCCCTCCTAAAGACCAATGGGGACCGAGGAGGCACCTTCACACCCCTCCCTCCTACAGAAGTAGAAAGCCAGGCTGGGAGACACACCCTTATTGACTAAGAGGTCAATTGCGAAAATGCCCAGCCGTTATGGAACTATTTTACCAGGACTTAAGAAAAAGAAAATGTGGAGGATAGACATTAAGCAACCTGAAAAATGCTTTTTTTAAGAAAATGTGTTATAAAAGACTAAGGCAATGCAAATATGTAAACATAAAAGTGCAGTTTCCTTCCATCCCACCTCCCTTATCTCAAGCTACAGATATGAGCAGTGTTAACAATTGGTTACATATATGTCTAGAACTTTTATAAGCATATAGAGTGTATATTTTGCATACTACCTCTCTCTAACATTTCTTGTAGTAGGACTATGGTATGCATATTTCTCTGCAATATGCTTTTGTTCTTAACTGGTATATACTGAACATTTTTCATGTTATATATATATACTTTTACCTTGTTCCTTTAGTATCTACCAAAAAATTTCCAAAGTATGGATGTGCGATAATATATTTTAAGTGACATTCAGATTGTTTTAATTTTGTCACTAGTCAGGCAATGTCGCAGAGAGCACCTTTGTACGCATATTTGCACCTTTAAATGAGAGCTCCTAGGACAATTTCTTCTAAACATTTTAGAAGGTAGTTCATGAGAAGGTTTATCAACTTGAGGAGGTTTTGAATGCCAGGCAATCTGATTTATTTTGGAAATTATTTCATTACGAAATATATTTAGTGTATCTATTTTTCCCCTCACTCCAATTTTCTGTTAGACACAGAGCAAATAGCATGTACTGTATTTCTAAAGACTCTATCATATATAAACTTACACATAAATGTTAATAAATAGATATTTTTGAATGAATGAAAAAAATCATACTCTCTTGGCTCCTGTGATTATATACTTGAGACTCTTCAATTTTCTGGGAACATTTTTCTCGTTAAGAATCTCAATCATTGGGGCACCTGGGCGGCTCAATGGTTGAGCATCTATCTGCCTTTAGCTCAGGTCATGATCCTAGGGTCCTGGGATCAAATCCCACATTGGGTTCTCCGCAGGGAATCTGCTTCTCCTGCCTGTGTCTCTGCTTCTCTGTTTCTCATGAATAAATGAATAAAATATTTATTAAAAAAGGATATTAATCATCAAAATTATAAAAACAACTGCTGTGAAGCTGATACTTTTTTAAATGTAAATACAGTTTTATGGGATTTTTTAATTATGAAAATACAAAAGAGAGAAAATTTTCCTAAAAAATCATCTGCTGAAAAGACAACTCCTTGGTCAATTTTATTTATATCAGTGGTTGTCAATCCAGGTGATCTGGTGATGTCTAGAGACATTTTTTAGTTATCACAGTTGCATGGGTGGAATCTCCTACTGTCATCTCATGAATAGAGACCAAGGATCTTGTTAAATATTCTATGGTGTATAGGACAGCCCGCATAGCAAATAATTACCTGGTCCAAAATGTGCCAAAGTTGACAACATTTGAAACATACACATGGGTACAGACACAAGTTTTTACAAAAATGAGATCATACCATAGATACTATGCTGTCATCTATACTTTTACTTGATATGTCAAAATATTGTTCATATAAAGAATATACTCCTACAGCACTTTTCTCTGATAGCATTTTAACAAATCAGTTTTCCTTCAGTGTTTTAGAAATCTTGTGACATCTTTACATAAAGATGTAAGTGCCAAATAGTATTTGCAGCATGTGGATCTCCATTGTGTTATCTGTGTAATTATATTTGAAATATGAAAATAACTAAAGAGCATACCCTGTAAGGTGATTATTGCTTCCTCTGACTCTATGATTGTAGTGAAAGCTTTAATACTTATTCCTTACCATGTCTCAAAACATGTAAATTTTAGTTGCGTTATTTATACAGCCAATTCATCTAGTAGCTTACTGCAAAGTGATATAAACTATTAAGAGCTTCCATTTTCATTTTTAAAGTTGTTAAAGTTCTGGATTTCTTTATGCAGTGACTTTCTCATTTTTATTTATTTTTTATTTATTTATTTTTTTGCTACAACCTACAATAAGAAACAGATACTATGGGTGCCAGGGTGGCTCAGTCTATTAAGCGCCTGCCTTCAGCTCAGGTCATGATCCCAGATTCCTGGGATTTAGTCCACATCAGGCTCCCCGCTTAGCAGGGAGAGTGTTTCTTCCTCTCCCTCTGTGCACCTGCCGCCCTCTGCTCGTACTGTCTCTCACCTTCTCTCTCTCAAATAAATAAATAAATAAAATCTTTTTAAAAAATGTTACATTGAGACCACATATACTACTGTGTATGTACATGTAACTAAAACAAGTCTCATAAAATAATGCTTACCTTTACTACATACATGCATTCCGTTCTTTTAGTCCTTTTATTTTTTTAAAAAGATTTTATTTATTTATGTATTTATTTATTTGAGAGAGAGAGAGAGAGTGCACAAGTGTGGGGAAGGGTAGAGAGACAAGCAGACTCCCTGCTGAGCAGGACCCTGAGGAGTTGGGAGGGACTCAATCCCAGGACCATGAGACATTACCTGAGTGAGACACATAACCAACTGAGGCACCCAGCCACCCCAATTCCTTCTTTTAAATATTGATTATAACCCCAAATTCATTTCACGGCCCACCAATGGTCATGACTTGGAATTTGAAAACAATTACGACCTCAGTTTTACTCTGATTAATCATTGTATATACAATATGTTCTGACCCTTTAAACTCCTATATTTGCTGAGCAGATGGACTCATTGAAGAATAATATAATTTTTCAGTAAGTGAATTAACTTATACTTTATGTTCTAGCACACTTTTGAGAGTGAAAAGGGTTCCTCTTAATAGTTATTCCAGTTGTCAGGGATAAACCAAAAGTGTCCCAGAAAAAATAGCAGGTGGTGTCACCCTATCAACAACTGACAGAAGAGGGACGCCTGGATGACTCAGTGGTTGAGAATCTGCCTTTGGCTCAGGTCGTGATCCCGGAGTCCGGGCATCAAGTCCCACATCGCACTTCCCACAGGGAGCCTGCTTCTCCCTCTGCCAATCTCTGGATTCTACACAACTTCAACACTAAATGACTGGCTTTGAACAAATCTTTATATCTTCCTGGCCCTTAATTATTTCATGTATAAAATGTGGGCTTAATGATCTCTACTATTCCTTTCAACCTTAAAATGAAATTACTTTGGGGCTCCTGGCTGACTCAGCTAGGATAGCATGCAACTATTCACAATCTTGGGGTTGTGAATTCAAGCCCCACATTTGGGAGAGATTATTTTTTAAAAAAATTAAGTGACTTTATGCCACAGGAAATGATATGAAAACAACCTTAAAAAGCTTACAGTAATAGGGGATCCCTGGGTGGCGCAGCGGTTTGGAGCCTGCCTTTGGCCCAGGGCACGATCCTGGAGACCTGGGATCGAATCCCACGTCGGGCTCCCGGTGCATGGAGCCTGCTTCTCCCTCTGCCTGTGTCTCTGCCTCTCTCTCTCTGTGTGTGACTATCACAAATAAGTAAAATTAAAAAAAAAAAAATCCTTTCTTTAAAAAAAGAAAAAAAAAGCTTACAGTATAAATGAGGTAACTGAGTTATATAACATCCTACCCTTCCCCAAAAATATTCTTTCTTAGAACATTTCAGTACAAATGCCTGAATAAGAATACCTGGGCTGGGCTCAAAGAATTAACAGCCAAATATGTAACAAAATTGGAGGCCTCGAGAGTGTACCTTCTTTCATCTGCCTAGCCACAATTAAAAAAAAAAATTTTTTTTTTTTTAAAGATACGATGATTAGGTTACAGTCAGTTTCTCAGATGAAACAGAAAAACATGTAGGAAGAAACAGAGTCTGGGATTGAAGAAAACTATGCTAAATGAGAGGTGAACAACATTGTTGATGTCACAATTTTGTCAAGAGTAGATCCTATTTAAAATCACAGTTGCAGGGTGGCCCAGGTGGCTCAGCGGTTTCCCGCCACCTTCAGTCCAGGGCCTGATCCTGGAGACCCGGGATCAAGTCCCACATCAGGCTCCCTGCATGGAGCCTGCTTCTCTCTCTGCCTGTGTCTCTGCCTCTCTCTCTCTCTCTCTCTCTCTCTCTCTGTCTCTCATGAATAAATAAAAAAATCTTAAACTGGAAAAAATAAAAATAAAAAAATAAAATCACAGTTGCAACATTGTGTGTCAACTATCAGTTTAAAAATAAATAATAAGATGAAATCATGGTTGCTGAATAAGTTAAATCTCATACTTTTATTCAAATTAAATGGAACACAGCACATAAGTTTTCAAGAGTGACTAACTACAGAGGGCATTTATCACATCTGCCCCTGTCACAGCATCTTTTGAAATATCCTTTTCATCTGGTAAGAGCCCTTCTTCCTCCCCAGGGAGAAGACTAGATTCATTCTGCCAGCTGCCATGAAATGTTGACCAAGGCTCCAGCCATCAAACACACGCAGGCCCAGGACTTAAAATCAGAAGAGAGTAACAGAAGTGAGCAGGTACACGGGGGAATCATCTCCTGCCAGGGTCACCAGCATCATCTGTGCAAGTGTGGCACTCATGTGAGCACTGGCAGGGCGAAGGAGGCTTCCCCTGGAGCAGCCCCTGATACAGTGTGAGCTGGTTCCAGCCCCACTCTGACTTGCCAGAGGAGTCTCTGAATCCTTTGACGTTATGCAATGTATTCAAAGCTACTTAAAGTAAATGCTGTTTTACCACTAAGAACACAGTGGGATACCATAGTTAGAGTCTATCTAGTCCAGCAAAGTGTTACTAAGAAGAGATTAGTTTTGTCCTAAAGGACAGAAGTCAGGGATGAGCTAGCCTTAGTATTCTTCTGGACAAAGAATACTAAGGCTAGCTATGGGGAAGTAGACACAAGCCGTGACACACGGATTACTGTTAGGAGACTGAAACCTAAGCCTACATATGTGTCTACGATTTGGAGAGGAAAAGGTCATCAGGGCAGAGATTTCCTTCACTGTGAAGTGAATAGAGCTGATTTTTACAGCAAAGATATGCACATTTTCACAATTAAGTTTAAACACTGAAATTCAGGGGTCTCAAAATTATCATTCCATTAGAATGCCCATCCAGAAAGATGCATCTAGAAGAAAACTTAAAAGAAATAATGATCTCTTGGGAATAAAGAGAAAGTTGGGAAGAAAAATGACGGAGGGAAAAAAAGATTTTTAGATCCTAAAGATAGGAAACTGTCGTAAAATCAAAATCTGTGCATGCAACTGTCATGGCCAAGCTACGATGATAGCCAACCACTATCATGGTTTGGCTGCATTAATGATCAATAAGTATCATCACGTGATTGATTCAACCACATAACTAATGCTTATATTACCAGGATTCCTGAGCTAGGCATGTCACAGTCAGTTTAGTGATTTTATATATATATACTGTCCATGCTTTGATTGTCACTATGGATGGGAAAGATGGAGACCATACAGGAGGAAGTTTATTTTGTATATGAAATTTAATCCATGTGTTCTGAGAATGGATTCTCTCTCTGTCTCTGTCTCTCTGTCTTTCTCTCGGTATATATAACTTTCACAAGTGTTATGCTCCCGCGTATATACTGAGATTTGGTGGTGGAGAGTGGTGGGAACATGAGGAAGTAAAACATGGAAGTAAGCTTTTTAATCCCTACAGCTATTTTTTTAGTGGGTGAGGGGCAGAGGGACTGGGAGAGAATCTTAAGCAGGCTGCATGCTCAGCTCAGAGCCCAATGCAGGACTCCATCTCACAACCCTGGGATCATGACTTGAACCAAAATCAAGAGTTGGACACTTAACTGACTGAGCCACCCAAGTACATCTCTACAACCATTTTATTTTTTAAGGAATCTCTATATCCAACATGGGGCTTGAACTCACAACCCTGAGATCAAGAGTCATATACTCTACCGACTGAGCCAGCCAGGCACCCCTATCCCTATAACTATTACTGATGCCCTGAAACTGTCTCTCATAGGTGAGGCAAAGTATGAGCCATGAGTACTTTTATCTTGCAGCCAGGGGTCCTTTCCCTCCCACTTATGGAAACAAATTGGGATAAACTAAATAAGAAAACACTATGGATAACTTTGAATTCATTCTAATTTATATATTAAAAAATAATTTCTAAAGAAAGTTAATGTTATTAACAGCTGATTGCAATTGCATCAGTAACATCTGTCAGTTGAGAACTACTTTGCACTCTGCTCATCGTGACTAAAGAATCCTAATGATTCACCCAGGAAAATGCACAACAAATAGAGTGGAAGATTTGAGAAAAAAAATGCATGACTATCCCCCAAAACATAAAAATCGTTATGTTAGTTATCTATTTCTATGTAATAAATGAGCCCAAAACATAGTAGTTTAAATCATCAGTACACATTTATTATCTCTTACAGTGTAGATAGAACCTAAATGCAGTAAGAGCTTGGCCTACTAGTTCATAAAGTCAGAGTCAAATGGTGGTAGAGGCAAGTTCAAGAAGACTTGCCTAGGGCTGGAGGACCTGTTCCCAAGCTGGCTCATTCATATGAATGGCAAATTGTTGCTGGCTGTTGACACATGGGCTTTTCTCAAAAGTCTTCCACACGTCTTCAAGGCCTGGTGGCTCACACCTCCCCAGGGCAAGGAATCAAAAAAGGAGCAAGCAAAAGCTTCCATGGCCTTTATGACCTAGCCTTGATGTCACACACCCTTATTTCCACTGATCTATGAGTCACATGGGTCAGCTCTGACTCAGTGTGAAAATAGAGGATGCAGGAAAGTTAATACTATTGAAGTGAGGATTATTGGGGACCACCTTGTAGACAACGTATGATAGAAATAAGGGAAATGGGATTAGGAAGGAGCAGTGCTTCCCCTGCAGGTAATAAGAGATGAAAGCTAGGGATCCCTGGGTGGTGCAGCGGTTTGGCGCCTGCCTTTGGCCCAGGGCGCGATCCTGGAGACCCGGGATCGAATCCCACGTCGGGCTCCCAGTGCATGGAGCCTGCTTCTCCCTCTGCCTGTGTTTCTGCCTCTATCTCTCTGTGACTATCATAAATAAATAAAAATTTAAAAAAAAATTTAAAAAAAAAGAGATGAAAGCTATCTTAAGACTGTCATTTTGAAAATTTTGGGAAGAATGGAGAGAGAACCATAAAAAAAAAGGGTCTCAGGAACCTAGGGCCCAGATAGAAGAGAAAGGGGGATGGTCCCCAGTGGAGCCTAGTTCCTTGGGATATATTTAGGAAAGTAGAATGTGAGAGAGAAAAGAGCTGAATGCCTGGCAATGTAAGATTTGTACCATGACTTTCTCAGAGCTCAGACCCCAAAGGGATCATTTGCATTTCCTAGAGATGCTTCCTTTAGGTCATTAAACTCATTTCATTAAACAGGGGATCCTGGGGCTCAAGGGAGAAACTATTTAATAGTAAAACTTGTGAACTAATAAAAGTAGTAAACCAATAAGCCTTGTGCCTTGGTAAAACTCGTGAACACATCTTCACGGATGTGGCACATAATGAAGAACGGGAATTGGACTGGCACCACATGGCTGCTCTTGTGGCACGTCAGCATTGCTACTGTTATTGTACCTACCTGGGCCTTCCGTAGGGATGAATCCCATGAACACTACCACCATCTCATGAAGACGGGTAGGGGAGGAACCAATTATTGTTGAGCACTTAATGTGTTGGGCACTAGGCTAGGGGTTTTCTACACACTGATTTTTGTTTGTTTGTTTTTTAAGGATTTATCTATTTGACAGAGAGAGCACACATGCACAGGTAGGCAGAGTGGCAGGTAGAGAGAGAGGGAGAAGCAGAAGTAAGATGTGAGCAGGGAGCCAAATGCAGAGCTCAATCCCAGGACCCTGGGATCATGACCTGAGCCGAAGGCAGATGCCCAACGAACTGAGCCACCCAGGCACCCCCACACTGATTGTTTAATATAATTCTCTGCATTTCTCAAAGGCGAAATTAAGGATCAGAGTCATTAAAGGGGCCAGGGTCTACTAATTGTTCCCCAATATCCATCTTTTCCTTCTGCCTTCTAATACTAGAACCTCCATGGTTCCAGCTAGGTACATAGCTGAACAACTAGAGTCTACAGTTCTCAGCCTCCCATACAGCAGCTAGGTAATAGCCACGTGATTCAATAATAATCAATGGAATGTGACTAGAATAGATGCACATGACTTGTAGGTCATACCTTTTGTTTTTTTTTTTTTTTTTTTCTTTTTCTAGGTCATACCTTTTGAAAAAGTGCCTTCCACTAACTTATATTGCCCCATTCCCAGCAGGCGGGTACATAGATGCGGTCCTGAGTCGGCTTCCACGATGCAAATAAAACCACAACCTATGGCATGGCCAAACCCAAGTTCTCAGATGAGCACATGAAGCTGCCTATGAGCCTAGACTGCCTGCCATCTTGGACTTTTAAGTCAGAGAGAAATAAAATAATATATAAGTCACTGTTATCTTAATCTCCATGAAAGCAATTAAACCAGTGTCCCAACCAATGCATGAACTTGTCATAGATCATCCAGCAGCAAGTGGCAGACCTGCAACATTTTTGCTTTCAGATTTCCACCCTGTCACCTGCCGTATACTAAACAGGGAAAATGTCCTTGTTAAGGAGAATGTTACTTCTTTTTTTAAGAAACCTCTATGCCTAACGTGGGACTCAAACTCAGGACCTTAAGATCAAGAATTGCAAGCTCTACCGACTAAGCCAACCAGGCGCCCCAAGAAAACGTGACTTTTGCTCTCGACGCTCTTGTGTATTCTAAGAGCTCAATGAATATTTGAAAATGAGAGTGTCCATTTGGAGAAATTTATGTCCTTTTTTTTTTAAGATTGTATTTATTTATTCATGAGAGACAGAGAGAGAGAGACAGAGAGAGACAGAGAGAGAGACAGAGACACAGGCAGAGGGAGAAGCAGGCTCCATGTAGGGAGCCTGACGTGGGACTCGATCCTCCTTCTCCAGGATCAGGCCCCAAGTGGGAGGCGGCGCTAAACCGCTGAGCTCCCCGGGCTGCCCTTTATGTCCTTTTCTGGTGAAGAACCAAAACTATGTTTCCTTCAATGTTGAGCACAATCTATCTCCATTATGATGAATGTTACACTTTTTTAGAATTTGGGCTCTGTTTATGTTCTGTTTTGGGGTTCTGACTCATTTTTCTTTGGAACAGAAGTCTATTTGAAGGATGTTAAATTTACTGATTATTTTCAAATGCAGTGTTCTCTGGGCACATTTTTCTATAGCTTATATAGATGCCTACCATCTTGCCATCTTTATATAGCTCTTCTTATTCATGCTAAAAATAAGAATATGTACAGCTAATATTAAACCAATACCTACTGGCATGATCATACTGGTTGGTAATAAAATATTAAAATAGTTCTATTTTTGTTGATAAACAGCCAACACCCTATGAGACTTCTGAGCTCTCCCACTGCTTTAGCATCCATGGTCCATCCTTTAGCACTCGTAGGTATCCCAGCACCCAGAAACCAACAGGGAACCTCCAGCTCTGTGGCTCAAATCCTTTTGGATTAATTGGTGCTTGTATCCTATTGGTTACTAAATATTTTTAATGTCACTCTGGAAGCTGTCCAGCCTATGGCTTGCAAAGTAACTTTATGATAATTTCTAAAGCTCTTCATTTCAACAACGCCTTTGAGAAACCTATCAGTATAGAGATACGATTCTGCTGATAGTTTTTTGTCTTCTCAAAGACTTTATGTGTATTTCCACAATTCAAGATGTGCATTTGTAACATTCTTCCAAGGCCTTCCCACCAAATCCCAACTTACCTTACTACAGGTACACACACATACACACACATACACACACACAGAGTCATTAAGGTAACACAAAGTAGAACTGGGGGAAAATGAATTAAACATAGTTCAAACTTACTGAAAATTACTCAGTAGTTGGACTACTTTTCCCAAATAATTCTATGTTCTCAAAATGAAAAATATCCTGTTTGTTTATAAACAGTCTCTCACTGTCATATTACATTCTCTAAAGCTGGGGTCCACACATCACTTAAAGCCTCCCTTGAGCTGGTAATCATGGGACAAAGCCCTAGTTAAGTAAAATAAAACGTTTCTCCTTTGCACTTTCTAACAATTATAACAATGTATGTAGCTTTTATTGTCAGCTATAGTAATTGCACTTGAAAAATGTATTAGAATGTGTTTGATATAAAACATTTACCATAGTGTCTGACATGTTATCAACATCATAATGATGATGATGATTATATCTCTAAACTCCAAATTTCGTCCTGCTACCCTCCCCTGCTTAAGATTCTGTGTGTCTCCTCCTTGCTTTTCTTAACACAGTTTAGTGGCTTGGTAGTCAGGTTCTTTTCAGTTCTCATCTTTCAAAACTTATGTTTTTTCTTTTATGTTTTTGAGATTTTATTTACTTATTTATTTGAAAAAGAGTGAGAGAGAGCACAAGAAGAGGGGAGAGGGAGAAGCAGACTCCATGCTGAGTAGGGAGCCTGATGTAGGGGTTTGATTCCAGGACTCTGAGATCACGACTTGAGCTGAAGGCAGACACTTAATCAATTGAGCCATCCAGGTGCCCCCAAAACTCATGTTCTGTTTCCTCTTTACCTTCTAATCACAGGAAACTCAGTAAGTCCCCTAACTGGACCTCATATCTCTAATGCTAGGCTTTTTCACGTATTGTTCCATTTGCTCGAACATTTCATCTGAGTAACTCTTCTTTACCCATAAACTGTCAATTTAGATGATGCTACGTCCTTGCAAGTCCGGGTTAGGTGCCTCACCTTGTCTCTATTTTCATAGCAGCCTGGGCCTCATTACACTGGTACACCATGTGGTTACTTGCCCATTTCCTAGATCATAAGCTTTGGGAACATCGGGAATAGTTCAGTTCCTTTTCCCTGTTGTGTCTCTGTTCAGGCTTTGGATTAATAGTATAATTGTTGAATAAACCAGTGTTTAAAGAGGAATATGTGCTTTTCTCATAATGACAATAAACCTTTCCACTTTGAGGAAATTCACATGTAACTAAAAAGACTGAAAACAAAACAAAAATCTGTATTTATATTTAATTACTCTGTGTAAATATTAAATATGCCTCTTACATTTTAGACGGCAACCCATGTTTTCATTTCATGGCCTATAAAATGGGGTAAGAATATTTACTCAATTGAATTGAACTTTGAGGACTGTGGAGCAAAGGAAATTAAAATGCTGTGTATTTTAAATTATTAATTTTTAGTAGTAAGCTAGTAGGCACCTTGCTGTGTAAATTTTATGTCCCTTCTCCTTAAACAAATCTTCAATAAATATTTTTGAGATTAATAAAGTGCCCAGAAAAGACCAAATTATATTTTAAAAATATAATCTATATTTAATTTGCCTCTTTCCTAAATCTCATTATTATGGTGTCCTTAGTTAATTTTGCTATATAACATTTTTTTTTAATCCAAGCAACCTGTAATCAAATGTGTCTTGTCACAGGATACAGAGAAATATTCATATGTATTTTTAGAACTAAAAGGGCAGATGAATCTTAAACCTTAAAATAAGTACAAATAGCTAGTATAATTATATCATATTTAATTAGGAATCCTTTTTAAATGAATTTATATATACCATACATACCTGGTTGTAGTTCTACTCATGAGTGGCAAAAATCATTCTATATCCTTGATGAAAACAATGTTACAAGCACTCAAATAATGACTTACTTCAAAATTAAAGTCTGAAGAGGAGAGAGGACCTACAGCTTCTGAAGAAAAGAAAAGAGGGGACCAAATGTCTAGACCCTTTCCCAAACAGAAAATTAAATAAATTCCTTATTACAAAGAAAGGAGTGTTGTTGCTCTTAGACTACATACATGCTTTCATGCTGCAACCTGAGATCACATTTTCTGATGGAAGCCAAGCTTCAGGGCAGGCAAATTTATCAGAACTACTTGTTTTTAGGGAGAAAGAGGTATAGATAAGTGGAAACCGATCTTTCGACTGTATGAAAAAAAAAATGGGAAAAGACTGCAGGTAAAAGTGTTCAGTCAAGTTGAAGGGAGGAGAGGAGAGTCAGATCTGTAGATGTAGACTCAAACTAGAATGAAGATGTGGAGTTTCCAGGAATAAGGATGGGATCTAAAGAAATAAATCACTGAGTGAAAAGACAACCACAGGATGGGAGAAAATACTTGCAAATCGCATACGTAATAAGAGACTTACCCAGGATGTATAAAGAATTCTTACAACTCAGCAATGACGAGCCAATCCAATTTTAAACACGGGCAGAGTGTTTTGATAAACATTTCTTCGAAAGAAATACAGGAGTGGTTAATAAGCAAATGAAAGATGTTCAACACCATTAGTCTACGCAGAAATGTAAGTCAAAAGCCACAATAAAATAAAACTTCTTCCTGGACTGTCTTTAGAGAAAATGAACACAAATATACAGAGACAGGAAGTAGATGGGTGACGGAGGAGGTGGGGGTGGGGGAAATGGAGAGTCATTGCTACTGGGTAAGGGTTTCTTTTTGAGTGATGAAATGTTCTAAAATTGGTTGTGCTGATGGTCGACAACTGTGAATATGCTAAAAACCATTGAATCATACACTTCGGATAGATGAATGGTACTGTACATGAATTATACCTCAATAAAACAGAAAAAAGACAATAACAAATCGTAGCAAGTATGTGGAGAATTAAAACCCTCATACATCACAGGTGAGAATAAATAGTGGTGAGGCCACTTTGGAAAACAATTTGGCAGTTCCTCAAAAGGTTAAATATAGTTACCATATGACCCAGCAATAGTAGTCCTAGGGATGTATGCAAGAGAATTGAAAACACGTGTCCACACAGAAACTTGGAAATGAATGTTCACAGTAGCAGTATTCCTAACAGCCTGAAAGTGGCAACAAACAAAATCAACTGATGGATAGATAAATCAAACATAGGATACCAGCTCAATGGAGTAGCAGCAAGAAGTAAGAATCAAGTACTGATACATGTTAAGCATTAAGTACTGAAGTTCATGTGTATAACATGGATGAGCTTCAGAAACATTAAGCTAAGTGAAGGAAGTCAGTCACAAATGACCATATGTGCGGAATCCCTTTTATACGAAATGTTCACGACAGGCAAATCTATAGAGAAGAAAGTAGATTACTGGTCGCCTAGGACTCAGAGGTGGGGGAGTAAGGAGGAAAGTGGGGAGTGATTGCTAAGGCAAGACTTCTTTGGAGGACGGTGAAAATGTTCTAAAGTTAGTGTATGGCAATGGTTGCACAACTCTGTAAATATATTTAAAAACATGGAACATATACTTTAAACAGATGTACTTCATGGTATGTGAATTATATCTCAATAAAGCTGCTAAAAGAGAATCAATTGCTAGGCACATTATCAACTCTCAGTTTTCACCCTCTTATCTCCTTCCTCGAAGTGTGGCTTCTTCCTTTCGCTGGTTCTCTCTCTGGAGTAGGACGTGTTCCTTGTACCTAGGGAACTAAGTTGAATGTTTTCTGTTTTTCGCATAAAAACCAAATCACTCAGTTGGCATGTTGCTTCTTCCTCTTTCTGGTGTCAAGGATTACAGCTCTAAAATTTAGAGTCTAAATGAAGCAATCTCCAGAAGGGTATTTGAGTAATTCTGCAAGAATAGTCAAGTCATTCTTATCATTCCACGAGACTTTCTAACCTACAGTGCACTGAGTTTGCTGGCACTGCAAAACTTTTACTGTCACTCTATAAATCTCCCTAATGTAAGGATTTGTCATTCATTAAAATAGCTTCTGGTTAAACATTTTGGGATTGTGAAATCTTCTTCTTTTTTAACCCGAATACGATCTCTCCTTTCTATTTCAGGCACTCACGCTCTTCCAGAGCTAAGCATAGCAAACAAAAAAATCACGGGAATGGGGAAATGAACAATCTCAAAATGGTTGGTGAAATATAGGGACTTTAATTTTTTCCAACCAAAGGGATTGTTTTTAACTGTTTTTTCTTTTCTTCTTCTTCCTTTTTTTTTTTTTTTTTTTTTTGAGAGAAATTTCCCTTCTCGCTCTGGCTCTTGAAGTGAGGTCAGAGCCTCAAAAATACCATACTGTATCATTTACTTGGACATTTTCTTAGAACAGGATTAACTTTGGGAAGAGTTTAGGCGGTTACAAATGACTCAGAATGATAAAAGATGAGTCAGAGAGCATTGCTAAAACTATGGCCCCTTCACTACAACCTTAGCGATATTGGATTTCTTTGCAGCTTGGCAACTGTAAGCATATATTGATTAGTTTAATGGATTCCTTCTGAGTACAGTAATGAAGACATAGGCAGAAGGTTCTTAGTACACCAATAAATTCTATCAGTCACTTTTCATACGTGGAAAAAATACTTGACTCAGGAAGCAAAGTTCAAACATAGCAATTTCTGTATTATTGGAAAACCCTCTAAGAAAAAAGGCACTCTCAGATTATCTCTGCTTACTCAACAATATATAAAGATTAAGTGATCTTTATTAAAAAACAAACAAATTAAAAAAAATTTAGAGGGCAGCTTACTTTCTTCTGAAACCACTACTTGAGAAATTATCTGATTATCTTCACCTCAGGAAATATATTTGTAATGGAATACTTTTGGATAAAACCACATAATAATGACTAACATCCTTAGTATGTTCGAGGCACTGTTTGAGAATTTTACATGTATTAGCTCAATTCATCCTCACAGCCTCTGCAAGAGATAGGTACTATTTTTCTAAAAAAGTTTTTTTATTCATTTGAAGGAGAGAGAGAATGAGCAGGGCGGAGGCGCAAAGAGAGAGGGAGAAGCAAGCTCCCCACTGAGCACGGAGCCCAACGTGGGGCTTGATCTGAAGACCTTGAGATCATGATCAGAGCTGAAAGCAGACACTTACCCAACTAAGCCACCCAGGCACCCCTTTTAGACATTTTTTAAGCCACAGGCAAGTCATAATAAAACTGAGAATAGAGATTCTTATCTCTTGAGAGGTTGGTGATATTTGCTGAAATTTGTGACGTAACTGGTGATTTCCAGCAGGAGTCCAGGAATATAATAATGAAGACTTAGAGCTAGTTTTAGTATTCTTAGAAGATGAATAAAATTGTAATTCTGTAAAGTTATCCAAGCTACTTAAATACCAAAGTCTCTATCTTTTATTAGAATATATCAACAGTAATTCACTATGAGCTCTTCAGAAAGGGCCAGTTTCATTCATCTTTCTCGAGTCAGTGCTCAGAACATGCCTGGCACATGGAAGGAAGTAAACAGTTATCTAGTGAAGTGACTACATGCCCAACAGGAGCTCTGATTGGCTGCTGATGAGATAAGAGAGATTCTGGGGATTTATTAAATGGAGCAGATGGTTACCAGAGTGTTTCAACATGCTAGGTTTTTTTTTTTTTAACAACCCCAATTTTATCAATCTAACACATAATTAATTCATGCATAAATACAGAGTGACTGCTAAATTTTAGTGAGCAATAATAGCCATGAGGAGCAATAAAGTGTCTGTATATTACTTACATTATTGCTTGTTGGTATCAATTAACAGTTTTGTTTATTAGCATCAGAACTACAGCACTGATCTATGCAATCTTCATGTTTTAAAACTTGTGATGATTTTTATCTGGTAAATACGTGCTCGATTTTGTAAGAAAAAAAGGAGATACACAATTGTAACCAGTGCTCCCCCAATATATGCATTTGGCCAGATGAACTCATTCAAAGGATTGCAGTCTGTTGGAGAAGATAATAAAAGGAATAGCCAAAGATGGAAAAGGTGTTTCTGGTGGTGATGGTAAAAATCCTGAGGTAGAACTATATATATATTTCTGAGTCTACTGGTCATGGCTATGAGGTCTTGAACTGTAAGTCCATCCGCAAAGTGGTGAGAGCTCAAGACCTGGACTGGAGTTGGAGAGATAGGAAGCACCCCTCTATTCCCCTCCACCCCTCCACCTCCATTCTTGTCCCCTTGAGCCCTCTACCCCTTTTTGCTCTATCCTCACAACAAACTCAAACCACTCTTTACCCAGGCACTCTGGAGCTAAGTAATAACAAGAAACCTTGTTTCCTGTGGCCATTATTCAAGGTGGGGTGCACAGGGCTAAAAGGCAGAAAAGGGGATTGGCTCTTTGGCCAAGCAGGATTATTGCATTTCTGAGTCCTCTCATGAATACCTTCAAAGTTCCTTTCTTAACCACTTCATACAACATAATTTGCATTGCTCTTCCAATCTCTAAATATTTAAACATTGAGGCTCAATCTGCAAACCCTGAGGTAGCATAAACTTGAATGCGGGGGAAAGGATCCTGTTTTAAGAACAGGACATGGCTTCATTTTCTTCTTTACATTTGCCTGTAGTTTTCACGGTTTCCAAATACCAAGTTCCAGATATCAAAATAAACTGTTGCCTTTGTGATCAGAGAGAAAAACCAATGAAGACATAGACTCGAGGCAGGGGAAATAAACATCTTCACAGCACACACAGGCATCAATTGAAATCCAAACTCTGAAGGAAAATTTTTATTACCACTAAGACTAATGTTAGGATAAGAGTGAGTAGAGTTTACAAAGTGCTTTTATGTACATTTTCCAGTGTATGTTAGTAGTTCCTAGGGACAGGCTGATTATTACCTAACTGCTGGCTTCCTTGACATATAAGAGAGATGTGAAAAATCCAAGGAATATGAAGCTAGTCCCAATTTCCCCCATGTTCATTCATTTATTCAGCAAACATTGAACTATAATCCAGATAAAAACCAGGTATTTTGAATATAATAGAGGACAGGGTAGACTTGGTTTCTGTCTTCTGGCAATCTATCTTCTATTTGAGGAGAGAGGGAAAAAAAGTAAACATAAAATAATTGAAACATTTAGTCCATGCTATGCGGGTCAGTTCTATTCAACCAAAGATCATCTAGAGCACACTTAGGGTTGGACAAGTTGGCTTATTACTCACTGCAGTGAGGAGAACATACTGTGTGGAATTGTGTGGTTCCATCCTGTTGTCTTGGCAACAGGATATAATACTGAGTTAGAACAACCTGTTTGGGTGATTTAGAGGAGGGCCTAAGAGAGTGCGGTTTGCCCCACATTGGATGCTGTCAGGAAGTTGGGGGAGTGATAATTCTATGACTGGGGACAGAAGCAGCAGACACTTATTTAGCAAGAGAAAGGGACGCTTGGTATTCGCGGCGGGGGGGGGGGGGGGGTGGGGGGGGGGTGGGGGGGGTGGGGGGGGGGGTGTACTTACAGTGGCCTGGTTTTGTCTGTGCTTAGCCAAAATGATGAAGTGGCCTTGCCTGATCCCATTTTATCCTGGTCTCAGAATAACCTTGTCCAAATCTGATATTCTGTGAGATTATGTTTATGTCTAAGAGCAGAATAACATGGTCTAGCTGTGAATGCCAGCAGAGCTTCTCTGAATGTCCACTGCTCCTTTTTTCTCCCCAAAGTAAATGAATGAGGGATTGCAATAGCAAACCACAGTGAGGGACATCTATGCTCCTTGAGGAGTGATCAGAATTTGCTATTATCTTCCCCAGAACGTTACTATGAGGAATCCTTAGAAGGGCTTCCAAAAAGGCACATTGGTTGATGGTGTAATATGGTATCTCTTTGTCTCACATAAAAAGTGGAGTGTGTGTGTGTGTGTGTTTCTGTGTGTGTGTGTGTGTGTGAGAGAGAGAGAGAGAGAGAGAGAGATTGTGTTGAAGGGTCTGGGCTAGGTGATTTTAAAGTCCTTGTATCTCAGCCAGTCTGTCAGTCCCCCTGACAGCACAATCCATGCACATGTAGTGATTGAGTAGCTGCCCTGCCTAACTGATCAATAAGGAGTTTTGAGGATCATCTATCTATAGCTAACAGAAACACAGGCCTAAGAAACAGAGGTAAATACCAGTAGAATGACAACATATGATGGCAGCTATCATGTTGGCTATAGTTAAAATAATGGTATTGAAAACAGTAAAAAACACAACAAAGTATGTTTTATCTTTCCAATCCCCTCACCCTACCTAAAGTCACTGCTCTCTCAGATTTCTATTTTTATTAGAAAAACTATATTAGGAGTATGTTTGTGCACCGTGAATGCTGTCTTGAGTGCCATGGAAACAACACCGTCTTAATCGAGCATTTTTTGTCCAGATTACACATTTATTTATTTTTTTTTTAATTTTTTTTTTTTTTTTTTTTTTTATGATAGTCATACAGAGAGAGAGAGAGGCAGAGACACAGGCAGAGGGAGAAGCAGGCTCCATGCGCCGGGAGCCCGACGTGGGATTCGATCCCGGGTCTCCAGGATCGCGCCCTGGGCCAAAGGCAGGCGCCAAACCGCTGCGCCACCCAGGGATCCCTTTTATTTTTATTTTATTTTATTTTTTTCAGATTACACATTTAGAAAATTTTTAAATGATGCTTAAAATGATGGGTATGTCTCAGTAATAACTTTACATACAGAATCCTCTTGCTCAGAGTTTCACAAGTGAAGTGAAAGTGCCAGCAGGGTGGAAGATAAGAAATTGATCATGCTGATGAAGAGAAGTTTAGTGTCTTTTACCAACAACACAAGGTTTGCACACATTCTCCTATTGGCAGATGCCCCGTCTACTACCACCACGCAGATGTCTGCGAGTATACAGACAAATGGTGAATGACTGGCCTTGAGTCTGGAAACTCGGGTTCCACATCCTGGCTCTGCTACCAAGCATGTGACTGAAGCTGTGTGATGCACCTGCCCTACCTGGACAGGGAAGAGCTTGGTCTAGAGGCCTCTAAGGTCCTTTGACTTTATGCTTGTGTGATTGGGGTTTTCCTTCTTGAGAGCAAGGCCTCAATTTCTTTATAGATAATGCAACATGGTTAAGATTTCAAGCTTGGAATGTAGACAAACCCTGGCTCAGCCCTCTTACTTGCTACATGTATGTCCTTGAGAAGTTCTTTATTTGTGAAATGGGTCTTATAATAGTAACTACCTCATGGGGTGTTGGGAGGATAGATGTGCATTTAATATTAGCATCTACCTCATAGGTTGTGTGGATGTTACGAGGCGATACACATAAAACTTAGTTCTGTGCTTGACCCATCAAAAGCAAGCAACAAACATTAGCAAATATTATTAACCACCTGAAAAGACATCTTTCCCTGTGGAGTGGACTTAATGGCACAGTCAAGCAGCCATAATCCCTTTAAGAGAAAGTAGGAAAATCTTAAGATACCAAATATTTGCAAAAGATTTACATTTCTTGAACTGTCTTAAAATAACTTAACATCTATTGCCTAAGTGAACTGGGTCTTGCTGCAAGATTTCACCCCTGGGATTATTCAGTCTTGGGTTCCAGATAAAATCACTCTCTGCTTAGCCATTTAAAAATCACTCTGTGTGGTTATGTCCCAGGTCTACATCTTGTCAAGCTAATTTGCTACTAAAGGTCTACCTGTCAGGTACTCCAGCTTCTACTTTAATCTCTTAATCTGAATGTTTAGTTTCTCTAAAAGCAGCCTTGTATCTTTATATCATTCATCTCTTTTATATCATTTACCTCTTTTTCTTGTACACATGGGCAGAGTCATATCTGTATGATTTGACCTCAGGTGTACACAGCCTGTCAACTAGGTGTATACCACCCGTTAATGTAGTAGTATATAATAGCACTACATATTAAACTCATATTAATATTGTGATTCCTTTTGATTCCTCTGAATTTAGATTAAGAAGACAATTGCTCAGGTCACAATCCCAGGGTCCTGAGATTGAGTCCCACCTCGGGCTTCCTGCTCAGGAGGGGAGTCTGGTTCCTCCTTCCGGCCTCCTCCACCCTTACTCTACCCTTCTCCCTGCTCCTATGAACTCTCACGCTCTCTCTCTCTCTCTCTCTCTCTCTCTCAAATAAACAAATAAAATCTTTAAACATAAATAAACTAAATTTTTAAAAACCCTACTTCTGTATATATGATTTATCTAGTTGCAAAATTACAGGTAACCCTTAAAGATTCAAACATTGTCATGTTAAAGAAAAAATGATTTGTGACACTTGTTGAAGATGGTTAAGGCAGACTTTTTTCAAAGAGGGGACACTACAATGGAGCTTTGTAATAAGGGAGAGTCTACTCCAACAGGGACAAGTGGGGCATTATATGCAAAGACCAGGCTGGAGGTCAGTGAATGGAAAAGAGGAAATCTCAGAGGTAAAGGGGTTTCTTACCAGGCCCAATAGAATTTCTGCTGAAGGCAAGCCACGATGATAGGGGGAGGGGAGGGCAGTGGATGAGGAATTTGATCAGATGCTAAGGGTGAGGGGCACCTAGGTGGCTCCAGTCAGTTAAGCATCTGCCTTCAGCTCAGGTTGATCCCAGGTTCCTGGGATTGAGTGCCACATCAGGCTCCCTGCTCAGCTGGGAGCCTGCTTCTCCCTCTCCTGCTCCCCCTGCTTGTGCCCTCTCTCTGTTAAATAGATAAATAAACTCTTAAAAAAAAAAAGATACCAAGTGTGAGGCGTTTTCTTTAAAATGACTTAGCATAGTTCTTGGTGAAACTGGATTGTGTAAAAAGACAAAGAGAGAAGCCCAAGATCAGGCTTAGCCGAGCAGAGGGTTTAGAGGTGCCTGAGTAGAAGTCAAGGAGAGTAATCTTTGTCAGTAGAAATAACTATCCTAAAATGCTAGTCTCCCATAACTCCACCCAGCGACAAAGTCTCTAATCATGTAGGTTACAGTTCCTCCAAACTTGTTCTTGGCCTATACTAACTTTATTAGGATAAAGATTAAACTGCTTTAATTATAAGGAACTAAGTGACTTCTTTTTCTTTCACCTAAAAATGCCAACATGAGGGAAAAAACTATAAACTGCATGACTGCAAATATATGACATTTTGGAAAAGGCAAAACTAGGGAGGCAGAAAAAGATCACTGGTTGCCAGGAGTTGCCAGGGACAGGGAGAGAGATGAAGAAGTAGAACAGGGCATTTTTAGGGAAAGGCAGCTATTCTGTAGGATACTGTAATGGTAGATGTATGTCACTATACCTTTGTCAAAATCCATATAATCTGCAATATAAAGAGTGAACCCTGACGTATCCTATGAACTTCAGTTAATAATGATGAACCTCTGTAACACATATACCACACTAATGCGTGATGTTAATAATAGGGGAAATAAAAGGCTGGGGGGCGGTTATGGGCGAACTCTGTAGTTTCTGTTCAGTTTTTCTGGAAACTTACAGCTGCTGAATAAAATAAAATTTTTGTTTTTTTTAAATGTTAAGGTAAGAATTCCATGCTGTTAGGGAAATTCTGTTCCACATGGTCATTCAAGGACCTGAGTTCCTATTCATTGCTCTGCCATCCCTGCAATGTCATCATTGTCTGAGTGGTATGAGATAGGTCCCCACCAAATCCAGGTTCCAGTTGGTGGGAAAGAAGAAGAGAAAGTGGAAGTAGGCCCACCCTCCAAGAGCATAGACCTACACAGTACCCTAAGCCATATTCTATTTTGAGAACTTAGTCATTTGACCATACCTAAATGCTAAGAGAGCTGGAAAATGTCTACACAGATACCTGGAAAGAAGGTAAGAAGAGATTATGGTGAATAGGCAGCCACACACACACACACACACACACACACGTACACATACACTCATATATGTTTTATTATGCATTTTATATCTGTAACTACCTATTATAATTCTTTTCATTTACAAAACTAGGATAATACGGCAGCACAGACTATTTTGCAACTGTTTTTTCAAATTACAAATAATAATGATAATTTATCTTGGACATAAGTACATGCTTTTCAGCTGCCTAATTCTTTATGACAGTTATATGTTATTCTATTTATAGATTTGCTGTAATGGGTTAACCTATCATGAACTTTATATTTTTTCCAATTTTTTTCTATTTCACTTCTCCAGGCTGGTCCACATCCTTTAATTACATGTTCTTCTCACAGTGACCCACACTTCTCTTTTATTTGGCATTAAATAATATTTATTTAAATAATTTGAATAATTTGTCATTTTTTTTTCTTTTAAATTAAATGTGTAATGAAATCATGAATTGTATGACTTGTTTCACATCTATGCTCTCTTCTGGCATAGAAACTATGTGAGAGTCTCCCATTAATGTTGGACTACAACTGTCTTGTTTACTAATATATCACCAAACCTAGCCCTGCACCTACTACAGAGTAGATTTCAATAAAAACACATCAACTGAAAGTCGAGTGTATAAATGACTATCAAAAATGCTTTAGACTTCTCAGTGTATTTCTGGGATAATTCTTTTATTTCTTTTTTTTAAAGAGAGAAAGCATGCATGCCCACAGGAGTGGGGAGTGTGCAGGGACAGAGGAGAGAGAATCTCAAGCAGACTCCCCACTGAATGCAGAGCCTGACTCAGGGTTGGTTGATCTCACCATCCTCAGATCATGACCTGAGCTGAAATCAAGAGTCAGACTTTTAACTGACTGAGCCACTCAGGTGCCCCATAGGATACCTTTTATAGCAGAGTTGCTTGATCAAAATCATGAACATTTTTTATTTTTATAGATATTGCCTTCAGAAAGTTTATACCAATTTAGTTTTTAAGACTTTTACAACACAGAGACATAAGATCAAAGAGAGGAGTTATTTTAAAATTCAATTTATTATACCTCTATGATTGCGGGATGAGAAATGTTATTTTTAGTTTGGGGGAGAAATTTTAAAAAGGTAAAATAGAGTCCCATTTAAATGAGAGATTTAGGGGTACCTGGGTCGCTTAGTTGGTTAAGCATCTGCCTTCAGCACAGGTCATGATTCCAGGATCCTGGGATAAGTACTGCTTCTCCCTCCCCCACTCCCCCTGCTTGTGCTCTGTCTCTCTATGTCAAATAAATGCATAAAATCTGTTTAAAAATGAGATATTTAGGTCTATGAAACTTTGTAAAATTTTCAAATGTTATTTGATCTTTGAAACGGCTCAAATACGTATTGTCATATATATATGGTATGTTACTGTGATTGCTCAATTTTTCCTCAAAAAAGTGACATTAAACAGTAAATGTTTCAACTAGTTTATTGAAAGTTAATATAGAGAAGTGCACATATCATCAGTCTTTGGCTTACTCGTTTTTCACAAACCGAATACAATCATGTAAGTAGCTCCCAGATCAAGAAACTGAACACGATCAACACCGTAGCAGTCCATCAAGTGACAGTGTTAATCTATACAGGTATGTGTCCCAATTATGTCACAAATTGATCATGTGTAATAATAAGAGTGGTAAGATATGTTTACATGAATAAATTTAAAACACATTTGTATGTACCTACATATATTATTGTACAAGTGTTCACGCTGAAGTTTTCTCCTGAATTTCTTTCATCGTTACACACTACGTATTTTAAAGACAGGTCAATGGAGATAGAAGATCCCTCACGTCATGCATAGTTAAAATTAAAATCACTGATTACCCTGCAAATTCTTCGCGGTTTTCAGATAGTGTGGAAAGCCAACCACACAAGTCGTGGAAACAGCTGAGGACTCTGTATGACACCACAGTGACGCAGGATGATTCAGGCCTGTGGGCTATTATTGGAGTAACCAAGTGCTCTATGTGTAAACAGGCTATTAAATAATCCCCCTTGGAAGAGGAAGGAGAAAAGGAAAAGTGAATCTGAGTCCCTGGCGCTTTATCTCTCCACACTGTACTAATCATAATCCAAAATGTCATGTCAGCCAGTATCAAAGTAGCTCTGATTTTTGGACTCTGCAGATGTGCTACACAATTCCTCTGGGCACAGCCAAGCTCCCTGTGACTGTTTGTCCCTCTGAGGAAATTCAAGGTCACTACTCTTCGTTCCAGACACTTTAGTCAGCATGTACATTTCTCTTTCTCAGATCTTCCATCACATTTTACTTTGACTTCAAGTACGATCACTATTTTCTTTGGCTTTTAAGAAGAGCCAGAAATGACATGGTATTTTATGGTTTTGTTTGGGCGATAACTATCTTACATTTGAAGGTCCAAGGATGAAAGATAAGCATCTGTCAGCAGTATAAATGGAATCAAAGCGGAAGCTAATATAACTCTCCAATAAAGGACAAAACCAGTCACACAACAATAAAAAAGAATTTAGAAAAAGTAAGTGTCCCAGATGTACCAAATAATTACATGCAGATTTGGTTTTCATTTGGCAGACCCCATAGATGTTCAAACTATCCCAGTAAATTGGAGAAATTGTCTATCAAATGAAATTCAGTAGAATAACATACTGAGTAAAATTCAATATAAGTTTGAAGTATGACACTTAAAGATAATCCCCTTCCTGTATGGCAAACATTTTTGCATATGTTTCTCATTTAATCCTTATAATGGTGCAATGTGCAATGAATTAGTTACTATTATTATTACTGTCTTCTAATTGAGGACACTAAGTGTCAAAGAGGTTCTGTGACTCACACTCAGCTACACACCTGGTAGGAGATAAAAAGGGATCAGAACTCAGGACTATTTTGATTCCAAAGATTCTTCTAAAAGTCCTCCTCTAATCTTTCAGTTCAGGTATTCTAAAGTCTTGGCCCAAAATGTGCACAGTAATGGGAAAATGGCTCAAAGACAAAAGTTGTTGACTTACAAGCCACTTGCCCCCATCACTGCCACTGAGCACCTATTATGTACCAGATAAGATGCCAAATGCTTGTCATCAATCAGTTTCCAGATGAAGCTCAGAGAGGGTCAGAAGCTTGCCCACAGTCAAGCAGGTAAGGGGTGTGGTGGTAGAGTTTGAGCCAGATCGATCAATCTAACTCCAGATTTTTATGCAGATGAAGCACATCAGAAAAGTCACACTCTAACTTGTGTGCTTTTGTTATAGGTGTAATCCTGATGAACCTTGGAGAAGGCAGGGCTCCCTGCAGTCAAACCTGAGGCTGCCCCTGTTACTTGTGAGTTCAGGGCATGAGTACAAACAGAGGTTCACATACCATATGACAAAGTATTTAAACATACACCAAGTTAACATGTGTTAAATACATTACGCTCAATCTTTCTACCTAGAGGAGTGTGACTTTATGATGATCTGGAAGCCCAGATTTCAATTTGGCATTCTCTGACTCCTTGGAATTACAAGCCAGAAGCTGATTGCATGGGGCTCCCAAGCTTGTCCTCCTCTTGCCACACAGTGAAATGTCCTGTGCTGGGCTCTTCCTAGTCCATTGGAGCTCTGTGCCCTGCATCTGTGTCCTGGGTGGGCACCTAGCCACAGAATCTGCTCTTGGGAATCAAGACTCAAAAATGAATCAGGGAAAAACCCTGTAAATCAACCTAAGGCCACTTGGGCAGGAAAATCTTGGGTCCTGGGTACTTTGGTGCATGATCTAGAAGGAGGCGTGGGTGTTGGGTAGACACATCTCATTGGCCTCATTTCTTCACCTAGAGGTTACTCCTGTAGGAGATCAGAGTGAGGCACCCCCACCATGGGCCTCCTTATGGGTAGGAGATAATTCTTTCAGTTCCCAGAGACTTTCAAAGAAGCATCTTTCAAACAGCCAACATCACCTTTTTCTTTTTCTTTCTTTCTTTCTTTCTTTCTTTCTTTCTTTCTTTCTTTCTTTCTTTCTTTCTATTGGAGTTCAATTTGCCAACATATAGTATAACACCCAGTGCTCATCCCGTCAAGTACCCCCCTCAGTGCCTGTCACCCAATCACCCCAACCCCCACTCACCTCCCTTTCTACCACCCCTTGTTTGTTTCTCAGAGTTAGGTGTCTCTCATGTTCTGTCTCCCTCACTGATATTTCCCACTGATTTTTCTCTCCTTTCCCCTTTATTTGCTTCTGTGGAAGGAGCCTCGTTGTCCATCGAAGGATGAATGGATAAAGAAGATGTGGGATCCCTGGGTGGCGCAGCGGTTTGGCGCCTGCCTTTGGCCCAGGGCGCGATCCTGGAGACCCGGGATCGAATCCCACATCGGGCTCCCGGTGCATGGAGCCTGCTTCTCCCTCTGCTTGTGTCTCTGCTTCTCTCTCTCTCTCTCTCTGACTATCATAAATAAATAAAAAATTAAAAAAAATAAAGAAGATGTGGTCTATGTATGCAATGGAATATTACTCAGCCATTAGAAAAGACAAATACCCACCATTTGCTTTGATGTGGATGGAACTGGAGGGTATTATGCTGAGTGAAGTAAGTCAGTTGGAGAAGGACAAACATTATATGGTCTCATTCATTTGGGGAATATAAAAAACATCACTTTTTAAAATGAATTCTAGTCTTTTAATCTTGCCTAAGTTCTAAAACATTAAAGGCCATCCACTGCATAAATCCCAGAAACAATTCTTAAGAACTCTTTTCTCATGTTTATAATTTTATACCACCTTGCATGGCCCCAAAGCCCCACCAACCATTGGTCCTCCCAAGAAAGAAAGAAAGACAAACCCCTCCCCCACAACCCTCAACTGTTTGGAACTTGGCCTCCACCCTTTTATCAGTCAGAAAGCGCTTGTTCCCTGCTCATATCTAGCTAACTGCCTACTCTATCAAATATATTTTGTCCTTTCTTTTGGGGGAAAATCCCTCATGCGTACACTGAAAATCTGACTTACAGCATTAAAATTCAAGGAAATCATTAATCATGTATAATGACATTCAAGTAATGTTACTTTTTCCTGATTAATTTGGTGCCTTGCCTGCTGTGTGTTTTTGTGTCTTCATTTTCTTTCTTTAAATAACAGTAGAAAAATCATTTTTAGAAGTCAGATGTACTGCTAATTCTTCATAATGTACAGCTCGGGCAATCCAATATATGTTATTAGCTATATGACCCTGATGGGAGAGTCTTAACAGAACTTCATTTTGTTAAGTTCAAAGGAGTTATCAATGGTGATTTGCATTTTAAGTCTTGAATATTTTTCTAAATGTAGAAGACTATTTGCATTGGTGCTTAGCTTACATGAATGTTAATATTTTAACTAACAAATATCATTTTTCTTAAAGCACATGCTTTCAAAAGCTGACACATTAATAGGGGAGCTTGCTCTTCTCCTGAGTTATGTTTTTATTCCTGGCAAACATCGCTAGAATTTCATTTTGAATGACACTGAGGAAATAAAGGTTGATAAATAGGAATACGTTTTACAGATAATATTTTAAGACTATCTTGATTGTATAAAATAAGATTTACCTGTCTTCTTTAAAAGTTTTTAATCTGTGTTCTGAGGAGAAATTTAAGTATCTGTTGTAGGTTTCTTACAAAGTGTTGCTAAAAAGGGGACATCTGCCCCCCCTATAAAGTGAGGTCGAGGGCAACACTTTTCAATAGAGCTTATTTTCTTGTTACAAATAAAATATACCTATTATTTTTCAGCATTAAACATTATAAATTTATATTCTGTAGAAACTGAAAACCCTTCCTGTAGTTCTTCTCAAAGCCAGGCATGGTGAATATTTTGGTGTCCATTCCTCCAGATTTGATTACTTTGGCAAACCAAAATGGATCCTCTTCTAAACCTTGTTTAACAACTTGCTATTTTCAAGTCATCATGAATCAGATGTATATTGACATCTTAACAATGCATATATGCATGTGAGTTGGAGTATGCCAAATTGCCTCAAAAGATAGAACCCAAATATAGTAGCTTGAAGAATTGATTTTATTCTTGCTCAGTTTTCAGGGGTGGGGAGGAAGGACTCGGTTTTGGTTTTCTTGAAGTCATTTGAAAAGTTAGGTCACTCTGCTTGTGGCTCTACTCAGCCAGGAGAAAGGCTTGAGGTCTGTGTATGGGCTATTGTAAGGCAAATATCACTTCAGCCCCAGGCCACCAGGGAGAACTTTCTCCTACAGCCAGAGTTGACTGTAGGAAAGGCAACTAAATGCAAGCTGAGAAAGAAGGAGAGGAGGCATGTGGTCAGTTTATATCTTTCCCGTGTCATTATAGAGCATTCTATATCATTCTAACTGCTGTAGAGCAGTGGTTTTTAAAGGGTTCTCCTGGGGCCAGGAACTCATCTAAAAATGGTGGTCTTTTCTTCTGACTTTACACATGGACATTGTACAACTTCAGAGAATTTCATTTTATCTTTTTTTTTTTTAAGATTTATTTATTTTTTAGAGAGAGAAAGAGAAAGAGAGTAGAGAGTGTGGGAGGAGGAGCAGTGGGAGAGGGAGAGAATCTCAAGCAGACTCCCCACTTACCACAAAGCCTGACATGGGCCCTGATCGCATGACCATGAGATAACGACATGAACCGAAACCAAGAATCCAATGCAATGCTTAACTGACTGAGCCATCCAGATTCCCCCTAGAGAACATTTAAAAAGGAAAATAAGTGCTATCCTTTTTTGAATGAGTTCTACTTTTAGTCAACTATTAGAGTGCTGATATTTAAAATTCATAAGGTAGTATAACATAGTAGTTATACTGGATCAGAAATACTTGGGTTGGAATCCCCACTATGACATTTACTAACCACGTGCCTTGGAGCCTCAATCAACTCATCTATAAATAGAGTATAATAATAATATGTCCCTCACAAAGTTGATATGATTCAAAAGAGATGTGTACAGAGGGCTCAGTAGACTGCCTAGCACATAGTAAGCATTCAATAAATGACAGTTTGTCTAATATTACTAGAGAGAAAAATTGACATATTGTTAATTTACTGAGCAAAGTCCTGGGATGTCCACCAGGAATTTTGCCTTCTGTGAAGTGTGACACTATGATGCAAAAGCTCCTGCTGTAAACATACACTCACAGATGCTTGGGATTTCCACAGTTTTCCAGGAAATTACTTTTTCATCAGGCTATGATCAACAGGGTTTTTACTTCCTTATGATTTTTAATTTTTAATCATCTTCCTTTTTTAAAAGGTTTTATTTATTTGAGAGACGCTGAGAGGGAGGGAGAGAGAGAGAGAGAGAGAGAATGGGCACATGAGCTGAGGAGACAGGCAGGGCGGGAGGGGAGAGTGGTAGACTCTCCACTAAGCAGGAAGTCCCACATGGGGCTTGATCCCAGAACCAGACTATGACCTGAGCTGAAGACAGATATTTAACCAACTGAGCCATCCAGGCACCCCTGATCATCTTCCTTTTAATCGTAAAATGCTTCAATGTGGCTTCTTTAGAATGAGTATTGTGCTGCTGTTGTGGGTGGTTTGGTTAACTCTAGAGTGAATGGTAACATGAATTTGCATCAGCTCTTTTGGCCTGTAATTTTGCAGATCTTAGGACATGACGCATTATGGCTCAAATATGAGTTTTCCTTACACTTCTTCCTAAGATCTGTTCCTGCGATTTGAAGGAGCTTTTCTCAGGAAGGAAGGGCCTTTTGTCCCACTGAAGTGGGCCATGGTAAAAGAGAGTTCTAAAACATGACAAAATAATATTCAAGATTTCTCCTTGGAAGCTTTTGCTCTTGCTGTTGCTGTTGTTGGATGTCTGATCAGTTTTGAAAACTATTAACAAATCTTAGAGCACAAAATATAAGGACCATGTAGCAATTGTCTTCTAAATTTGGTACTAATCATATCCTTTCAAAGACTATATTTAATTCTGAGCTTTGTATCTGAAAGGAGAGAGAAAACTTGGAGAGAGTTTAAAGGAGAGCCATAAAAATGATTAAAGGTTTAGGAAACAAGACCCGTGAGGAAAAGCAACAGAGTGTGCTTCTGCCTACAGCACAAACTGGAACCCAGACTGGAAAAGAGCTTTCAACTGAAGGACAGCTATTGTGTCTAAGCTACCCCACAGAGAACACTTTAAATTAAATGTGAAATATTCTGGGCACCTGGGTGACTCAGCAGTTGAGTGATCCTGATCCTGGAGTCCTTGGATCAAGTCCCGAATTGGGCTGCTTCTCCCTCTGCCTGTCTCTGCCTCCCTCTGTGTGTCTCTTTGAATAAGTAAATAAAATCTTTAATGAATAAATAAATATGAAATATCCTGACCACGGGGATAAGTACTTAACCCAAATGGCCATGGTAGATCCCTATGTAAAGGGTTATTACAAATAGGGTAGATTTGCAGCTGCCAGAAAGGAGAGTTTGGGCCCACCTGATAATATCCATGACACCCTCTTGAGATTTCTTTTCAGTCTCCTGATCCTAGGATTATTTCTGGTTCTTTAAGTGAACAGCCAATGTTAAGTTGCAAATGGTGAGATCGCAACCTCAGTTGCATTTAAGATCCCCATCAGACCTTGATGATCTAGACGAAGACCACTCCTTATGGTAATTCAGTGAGTGTGACATGAGGTTGGTAATGACAGTATCAGTGAAGGTGAAGATTCCAGTTCTGTTGATGGTTAGACTAATTCATTAATTATTAGAAGATTTAATCTCCCCAGTTGCTGACCTGCTCCACTGATAACTCGAGAAAATCAGGGAGAAATCATAGGGAATTGTGTTTAATTAATGTTTAATTGCAAAGATTGATAATTCAAATGCACGTACATGGCAATTTTAATAATCAAGAAAAGCATTCAGAATGTCATAAGCCATGTACATTTACTTATAGTTCTTCACTTGTTATTTATCTTGATTATGTCCCTCTCAACAACTTTGTAGATTCACTGAGGTACAGATGATAAGCTGTACAAACATGGCCATAAGTGGTCACTAAATGAGGCAGAGTGGCAAACTATATATATATTGAGAATTTGCTTGGTGTTAGGAAGGTTTAAAATAAAAGTCTACAAAACACATCCCATGTCCTCACACACACAAAAACATACTAAAGAAACATGTATTTGCTAGTAGGACCAAGCTATTTATTACACAAAATATTTTTTTTAAATCAAACTGGTTTAAAGTCTTGATGCACCAGAATTTGGGAGATGCCATAATATCAAGCAAAGAAAATTCAAAATTTGACTTTAAATATTGCTTTGACAGCAACATAAGCATATTTGCCAAATCTGATTAACTAAATCCAATAATGAAGAAATGAGTAGAGAAATCTAGAAAGTGGGATATCAGTCAAGGTTCTTGGGGGAAAAGTCATTATTACAGAATACTTTTTTTAATGTAGGGAAATTGTTTTATAGTAAGAACTAAAGAAAGACCAAATGGAATGTACAAACCTTGGTTGGAACCCGGATTAGGAAAGAAAATAAAACCCCAGCTATAAGATACTTTTTGGAACAACTGAGGAAATTAAAATATAGACTGTATATTAAATGATATTATACAATTAATGTGAATGTTCTTAAATGTGACTATTCCATTGTGACTGATTATGTGACAGATGTCCTTTGTTCTTAGATAATTCTCCCTCTTTTTCCCTCTATATGTGTATGTATGTAGATATGTACGAATAGCCAGCCCGATTCTTTCTTTAGCAAAAAAAAAAAAAAAGAAAGAAAAAGAATTTTTTTTGTTAAACAAAGAACAAAGAATTTAATCAATAAAACAAGTCAGAACATTCCAGATATATATATTTGTATATATGTGCATAGATATATATACATAGATAAAGCAAATGTGACAAAATATTAAAAAGTGGTGAAATCGGATAAAGAATATGTGTTCACTGTACTCTTCTTTCAATTTTCCTGTAGCTTTTAATTTTCAAAAAATAAAATGAAGAGGATGTGGTATTGTTTCAAAACTGTGCAGTTAGCAAACCTCAGTATATGATACCCATTAAGTATTTGAAACAACAAAAGAAGTGAACTGTTTGTGGTCTTTATTTTCTTGCAGCCTCTCTTATTCTCAAATTAATACTTGCCATTCAAGAAGTATTTACTTTAAATATAAAAACTTTCAAAGCTAACAAATTAAGTGCTATAGAAATTCAAAGCAAACAAACAAAACCTAAGTCATTCTCACTGTATATATGTTAAGCCATTATGTGGTTTACCTTAAATAGACAGAGCTGTGTGTCAATAAAACTGGAAAAAAACTAAGTCCTGTAGAAATTAAAATGTGTAGCCATTGTCTCTTGAGTCACAATTCCCCATATCCCTAAGTTTTCAGAATTCTCATCTGTGTTTACCTGTGTGATCATAATCATATCTAATAGTGGATAAGTGACTAAAAGTTAGGGGCATAATTATAAAAATGCATTGAGTTTCTATTCTTTGAGATGCCACAATATAGCCCGTAGGCTATGATTTCAGTAATAACCTTAATAGTGCATGACGTTTATTTAAGCAGATTGTCCATTAGGCCAATCCTATTAATCCAAACTATTGCAATTTTAACATGTTTTTATGTCCTGACGTCATCAAGTGTAAATAATCAATGAAACTGCACCAGATTCAGTTCAATTTGCCAGCATTTCATTGTCCTGATCTATCACAATCCTCCCTGTGTTCCTGTGAAATCTGCCAGATTAGTTGTAACTTGCATATTTTATATTTAGATTAGGGAATCCTTCTGGAATGCTACAGACTTGTTTTGCTTTGTTCGTTGAATTCTTTGTTGCATGTCTCGCAAAAAAGGATTCAGTTGGATCGTAAAGGGCTACACCCAGTAAATGCTTCAGAAACACGAGTTGGACAGAGCATTTTGTTTTCTGTTCTGAGTCACCAGATGACTTGTTGGATCTTGAGAGCCTGCTGAAGCAGAACAGGCTCAGGGCATGAGTCAGAGCCACTGTGCTCATGGTGGGCTCATTTCACCTCAGGTTCAGGAAAGGGGCTGTGGACTTTTTTCCTGTGATATTCATGTTACAAGATTTCCTTTGAAGCATTTATTATTAAAGCGATATTGAAACTCTTCTGTGTTATCACATAGGTACTAAACCATTTGGAAGAGTTGGAGTCCATTAAAATAGTTCGGAAAACGTGGAATCCATTCTTGCCCATTCTTCCCCAAGAGGGAAAACATTCTGCGATGGTCTGCAAGTATCCCTTCCCTCTATGCTTTGTGGAAGGCAGGTTCCAAGTTCTCTGATTAACCACCAAAGAGAGACCTTAGTAATTACAATGTACTATCTTTTTGGGTAAAATCAAGAACGTTGGTGTCATGGATACATTTGTAGTTAATTCTTTGTGATGTGATATGATATAGACAAGATCCGAGGAATAACAATTTTGCACAGAAATGTGTTCAGAAAGGTCCACTCTTGGGACGCCTGGGTGGCTCAGCGGTTGGACGTCTGCCTTTGGCTCAGGCATGATCACAGGGTCTAAGGATTGAGTCCCGCATCGGGCTTCCTGCATGGAGCCTGCTTCTCCGTCTGCCTGTGTCTCTGCCTCTCTCTCTCTCTCTGGGTGTCTCATGAATAAATAAGTAAAATCTTAAAAAAAAAAGAAAAGAAAAGAAAAGAAAAGAAAAGGTCCACTCTTGCCTACGTAAGGTTTTGGCATCCCATTAAAAGGTTACAGAGAAGAGGATCATTAATTGGACATCATTTCTCCCAGTGGTCATTTGGACATTAGTGGATTAAGAACAACTCAGGAGTCACAGTAAACACTACTTTCCCAAACAGAATAGACATTTCCTTGTCATGTTTTATTCAATTTTGCCTTTGTCAGAGGATCTTATACACTACCTTGCATATAGGAATGTTTCAATAAGTGTTTGTTATTAATTGATTGGGAGGAGAAAAAAATGAGAAAGTGATGGATAATTGGATTCCAAATAAAAGATGTTGCCTGGACAGCTGAGACAAAGATGGAGCAAGATCAAATCATTCTGATACCACTTAGAGAAGCTTTCATTTCCTTCAGATTTTTTATAAGGAAGTAAAAATGGCTCTTCGGTGCTTTTACTCTTCTTTCTCCTACCTCCCAGAACTTTTGCCCTTTATATTTTGGGAAGCAGTGGGCTTCTGGATTTCAGGGCCTGCAGGAAATGCTCAAAAGTGACTTGGCTTGTAATCCAAGTGGGCCCCCTTGGAAGGCCTCTGGAAGAAGTATTTTTTTATCTATGTTTTTTAAAATGAGTTTTTTCTACTTAATTCTATCTTCTAAACTAGGTTTTGAGAAACTCTGGGCTGGATTGCTAAAAGAATGAGAACCTCCTAACACAGTGCCACCAACTCAGAATCCCCGGTCCTCAGGGATTTTCCAAGGGTCAGCTCTGGCCCTGTACCCTGTTTTCTTGTGGAGTTTGGAGGCTTCTGGAAGAAGTAAACAACCAGAGAGCCTCTGCTATCTCCTCCCTCCAGGTCCTTCATCCCTCCCATGGTTCTGCAAGAGACTTTCTTCTGTGTCCCCAAGGAGTTCCCTAGCCCTATCATTACTGAGCCCAAACAATCTGTTAAAACCTTCTCCAGGGGCACAGGGTGGCTCAGTCAGTTAAGCATCTGCCTTCGGCTCAGGTCATGATCCTGGAGTCCAGGGACCCGGCAGGGAGTCTGCTTTTCCCTCTCCCTTTGCTCCTCCCCACTTGTGTTCTCTCTCGCTTGCTCGCTCACTCTCCCTTTTTCAAATAAATAAATAAAATCTTTTTTAAAAACCTTCTCGAGTAACTGGACATATTTAAAATTTTTACTACTATTATTTTTAATAATACTGTCACTTAGACTAACTTCATGAAGTCACATGCCAACAATTTTATGCATAAATGTGATTCACCAAATTCCCAGAGCACCTCCAGTTAATTATTAGAAAGTGCTTGTTCTTATTACTTATTACTAGGACTATTTAGTCCCTATCAAAAGAATTCCATTTAAAAAATGTATCATCTGGGGCACGTGGGTGGCTCAGTGGTCGAGCATCTGCCTTTGGCTCAGGTTGTGATCCCGGGGTCCTGGGATCAAGTCCCGCATCAGGCTCCCCACAGGAAGCCTGCTTCTCCCTCTGCCTATGTCTCTGCCTCCCTCTGTGTGTCTCTCATGAATAAATAAATAAAATTTTTTAAAAATGTATCACTCTGTGTCCTTTTCTGGATGTTGCCCTTGTTTGTATCATGTCACTTTGTCCCTGGTCAGGTTATTCCTTGGTCACATGTGTTTCTTAGAATGCTATTGCCTTCTACCTGTGTTTGAAGCAAGCTCTGGCTCTAGGAAAACGTGGACTATCAATGTTGTTGGCACTCCTGCGTACTCAGTCCTAGCCGTAACGTGCTTTGAGTCTCACAGAATTCCCACACAGTGCAGGTTTACTGAAACTCCGTACTTACGGGACCCCATAAACACCATATGTGAGCTGGGGGATAGACAAAAATCCATAGTGGATGTGCATGTTGTGTGAATCTCCTCTGCTCCACACACATGTTCCATTGTCCATCAGATTTCACTTACAAAAAGCAGGTTAATAGATACGATTAAGACAGTAGAGTATTAAACCAGGCATGGGTTCCCCTAAGCACAGAGTCATAGTTCCTGGCAGATCTCACATCCATAAAGCCTCCCAGTGTGGGAAACAGAAAGAGATGTGATGTTTTCCAGACCCTAGCTCCAAATTTTCACCCTGGGTGGGGCATACACCTTCCTCCCCAACAGTTCCAAGGGACACCTGGTCCAGAGGACAGATTCAAGATGGGCTGGAGCTAGTTTTGTAGCTTGTACTCAAAACTCCTAATGAATATGATGTTCACTCATAGTGGCCTTCATTTTTCCAAGTGAAGAATATGAATCATGTCAATCTGTACTTAAATGGGAAGCACTTGTGATATCTCAAATTCTTTTCGATGGTCTCTTGCTGTAACTTCTCCAGCCTCACTTTATTTTTCTCCAGATGCTGTGAGTGTAGGAACACACTGTCTGCTAGACAAGTGCATCTGGTGTAAGTGCAGGGACAAAATAGATGCTAACCGGGCTATTTCATATACTTTGTGGATGGACGTTACACACTTTCTCATCTTTCTTTCAATAGTTAAGAAAACTAAGAGCTCAGGCTCTGGTACGAGGCTGTCTGGGTTGAATCCCATTTCCACCATTTGCTTACACAAATGTATACCTCAGTTTCTTCATCTGTAAAATGAGGGTATTGATAGTCCTTAGCACATAGGGTTATTGTGAGGATTGAAAGAATCCCTATACTTAGAATCTTTTCTTAAGGTTCCACATGTAAATGAGATCATATCATATTTATCTTTCACTTATTTCACTTAACCATAAAGCCTCAAGATCTATCCATGTTGTAAATGTCATATATTCATACACATATCACATTTTCTACCTTTTGTTTATCCATTCATCCATCAATGGGCACTTACGTTGCTTCCATGTCTTAGTTATTATAAATAATTCTGCAACGAACACGGGGGTGCAGATACCTTTTTGAACTAGTGATTTTGTTTCCTTCAGTTAAATATCCATATAGTTGCTGAATTATATGGTGGTTCTATTTTTAGTTTTTTGAAACACTTCCATACTGTTTTCCATAAAGGCTACATCAACTTACATTCCCACCAATAGTGCATGAGGGTTCCCTTTTCTCTACAACTTTGCCAGTGCTTCTTACTTCTTAGGTTTTTAATAATAGGCATTATGACAGGCATGAGGTAATACATCATTATGATCTGCATGATGATTAGTGATATTGAGCACTTTTTCATGTGCCTGTTGGCCATCTACATGTCTTCTTTAGAAAAATGCCTGTTCAGATCCTCTATTCGTTTTTCGTTTGGATTATTTGGTCTTGAGTTGTATTGTCTTGTATGTTGTATTTTGGATATTAACTCCTTATTGGATATATGATTTGCAAATATTTTTCCCATTCAGCAGGTTGCCTTTTTGTTCTTGTTGATGGTTTCCTTTACAGTGCAAAAGCTTTTTAGTTTGATGTAGTTCATGTATTTATTTTTTTTCTTTTGTTGCTCTTGCTTCTGGAGTCAGATTGTTTTAAAAATCACTAAGACTGGTGTTGAGGAGCTTACCACCTATGTTTTCTTCTGGGGGTTTTATGGTTTCAGGTCCTACATTCAAGTCTTTAATCCATTTGAGTTAATTTTTGTATATAATGTAAGATAGCAGTCCAGTTTCATTCTTTGCATGTTGCTGTCCAGTTTTCCCAACACTATTTATTGAAGAGACCATACTTTTCCATTGGCTGTTCTTGCCTCCTTCATCATAAATTAGTTGACCATATATACATGGGCTTATTTCTGAGGTCTCTATTTTGTTCCATCGATTTATGTCTCCATTTTTATGCTAGTATCATACTACTTTGATGACTACAGCTTTGTAGTATAGCTTGAAGTCAAGAAGCCTGATACCCCCGGCTTTGTTCATCTTTCTCAAGATGATTTTGGTTATTGGCACCTTTTGTGGTTCCTCTGTGGCCTCTCTAAATGCTTTCTGAAACAAACTATTCTGTGATGAAACCTATAAATATAAGGCATCAGAGCTGAAGGGAACCTTATAGATCTCATTTAAAGCTCCTTACCAGAGGGTACTTGGGTGGATCGGTCAGTTGAGGATCTGACTTGGTTTCTGGTCAGGTGATCTTGCAGTCTAAAGATCAAGCCCTGAATCTGGTTCTGAACTTCAGATTTTCTCACCCTCTCCCTCCAACTCACTCTTCCACTCTCCCTCAAATAAATAAATAAAATCTTAAAAAAATAACCAGAACAACAACTCACCAGAGGACCCTGAGATTTAAACAAAGCATAAATGATCTCTATAATTTTTCCTTTGTCCATACTTATTTACCATCTCAAATAACTTTTAAATTAAGACTTTATTTCTTCTTATGATAAAATGTTTCTTTCTCATTACAGAAATTGGACCAAATTATTTCTGAAAATGTTACTGTGTATGCATGCGCGTGCACGCGCACCCGTGTGTGTGTGTGTGACACAACAGGTCAAATAAAGCATTGGCATTTCTTATATAATTGGAAGTTCTTATTTTAAACACCAAAAAAAGACAATATACCATGATTCTGTCATGTGAGCTGACTCCAAACTGAGAGGTCAAGTAGACCAGCTCCTCTTCAAGTTTTTCTATTTCTGGGAAGCTCGGGCTAGTTCTGTTCCCTGGGTCAGAGAGGAGGTATTAAAACAAACTCACACAAAGCCGTGAGTGATTCAGTGCTAAGGAAGATGTATCAGAAGGCATGACTTCATACAAACAATGAACTGCTGATATTGAAAAATTTGGTCATCAGCCAGGATAGGAGATACTTCCAAGTTTCATATCAGTTGTTTATTCAATTAAGTATTTATTGATTACTTTCCATGACTAAACTATAGTAGCTGTTGGGGATACTCAGAAGCTTTTGCTTTCAAAGATCTTGTGATTTGGTAGAGGAGACAGCAGGAAGACAATTATAAAACATGAGAGTAGCATAAGAGCAGGTACAACGACGTGCCTAAGATGTCAGGAGGGAAGCACAAGAACAAAAATTGTATTTGCCAGACATCCTGTACACCTCTTTCTCTTTGGGTAGCAGTCATAAGGTCAGAGGGCAGATCCCAGCTCTGGGGCTGGGGGTGCCCTGAGAAACCTGTCACTCAGAAGCCACAAACCTCATACTAGATGCGAGTCATCCCCCAGGACACTGGTCTGGGTTCATGTGTCAAAGTTCAGGCTATCAAGAGGTTTTGCTGAGAGGAGCACCTGGGTGGCTCAGTGGTTGAGCATCTACCTTTGGCTCAGGTTGTGATGCCAGGGTCCTGGAATTGAGTCCCGCATTGAGCCCTCTGCCGGGAGCCTCCTTCTCCCCTCTGCCTGTGTCTCTGCCTCTCTCTGTGTGTCTCTCATGAATAAATAAATAAAATCTTTTTTTTTTTTAAGAGGTTTTCTGAAAACTTTGGGAAAGAAGTGTCCATGCTCTTTTGTTACTGCTAATTGAGATATAATTTTCACACTGTAATATTCAATTCATCCTTTTACAATGTACAATTCAATAGTTTTGATTTTTTAAAAAGATTTTATTTATTCATGAGAGACAAAGAAAGAGAGAGGCAGAGACACAGGCAGAGGGAGAAGCAGGCTCCATGCAGGGAGCCCGATGTGGGACTCGATCCCCACACTCCAGTGTCACACCCTGAGCCGAATATAGATGCGCTTAACCCCTGAGCCACCCAGGTATCCCTGAATGGTTTGTTTGTTTATTTATTTATTTGTGTATTTATTTATTTATTTATTTATTTATTTTTGAATGGTTTGTTTATATTCACAAATTTGTGCAGCCATCACCACTATCTAATTCCAGAATATTTTCATCACCCCAAAAGAAACCTCATAGTCATTCGTCTTTTCCCTGCAGCTCCTAGCAACCTACACACTGGGCCTTTGGATTATGCTGAATATTTCCTATAAGTGGAATCATATAATATGTGATTTTCTGTGTCTGGCTTCTTTTGTTGAGCATAACATGTGCAAGGTTCGTCCATGTTGCAGCGTGTATCAAGGCTTCATTCCTTTTTATGATGAAATATTCCATTGTGTGGATATACCAACCACGTTTTGTTTATCCATTCATCAGTTGATGGGTTTTCCCCCCCACATTTTGGCTATCATGAATAAGGCTGCTATGAACAGTTTTGCATAAGTTTTTGTGTGTTCGTATGTTTTCATTTCTTTTGGGAAGATACCTAGGAGTGAAATGGCTGGCTCGTATGGTCAATCTCGATTTAACTATTTGAGGCAATGCCAGACTTTGGTTTTCCAAAGTGACTGTATCATTTTCCATCCCCACCAGCAACGTACATTTCTCCACATCTTCGCCAACGCTTGCTATTGCTTGCCTTTTTGAGCACAGCTATCCTAGTGTGTGTGAAGCAATATCTCGTTAGGGTTTTAATTTGCATTTCTCTAATGACTAATGGTGTTTACCTTTCTCTGTGCTTATTGGCCATTGTATATCTTTGGAGAAATGTCTATTCAAATTCTTTTTCCCTTTTTAAATTGGGTTATTTGTCTTTTAATTGTTGAGTTGTTAGAGTTCTTCTTATATTCTGAATACCAGACCTTGATCAGCTATATGATTTGCAAATATTGCGTCCCCTTTTGTGGGTTGTCTGTTTCATGCTCTTTTGAGAGAACTCTTGACGTGACCCCTTCTCTCTCTGAGCCTCGATGTGAATGGAGGCTCCGGGTGGCTGCAGCCATCTTGCTACTGGCTTGACAATGAGCTGAGGGAACTGTGGACACATGAACTCAGAGCTACTGGACTGAGCCAATCCTTGGGAAAACTTCTTCTATTATCTCTCAACTTCCAAGTTCATGAGCTGATACATTGAGTGTTTAGTTGTGATGTTCACTCACCTGCTGCTTAAGTCTCCTAAATGATACAGGTACCAAACCCAGGCTGAGGGAGCAGAAGTCTTAACCACGTCCTTCTCAGGTCAAACCACAGGGTTCAAGAACTAACCTTCAGCAATCTCAGGAGCAACACTTGAGGGTTTATCCAAACACTGTAAGAGCTGTGAATAGTGTCACCTCAAAGACAGGAACGGGGTGCCTTCTCAGAGGCAGTAGTTATAGACATCACTGTTGCATCACTAATTAAATGTTAGTTTAATTAACTTTTATCTCCACATCTGGTTTTCTAAGATATAATCTGTATTTTAATGGGCTTTAAGCAGATCAATAGAGGAAAGCCCAAATGGGAAAGCATTCTGACTAAATGGGTTTCTTATTAGAACACAGCTCCCTAGCCAATCTCTACTTCCTCTTGTTTGACACAAAGGAAATGTTCAGCTGCTTTGTTTTCAAAAACCTCAAAGTGTATCAGTTAACCAACTGTCCTGAATGTGGCTTTGCTGGCTTGTGTACTGCAACAAAATGAATTATAAAAGGAAGAAAGAAGAAAGAAAAGAAAGAAAAAGAAAGAAAGAAAGAAAGAAAGAAAGAAAGAAAGAAAGAAAGAAAGAGAAAGAAAGAAAGAAAGAAAGAAAGAAAGAAAGAAAGAAAGAAAGAAAGAAAAGGAACAAAAAGAAAAAGAAAGAAAGGCAAGGTGTGGAGAGAAGTGATCATAGTAAAGACATGCAATACACCAAAGGGGGGAATTTTGTTCTTATTTAGAAACTCTAATGATAGTTGATGCTACACAATACCTATCTGATTTTTTTCCTCTGGAAGAGAACTGTTTTGCTTTCAGAATCAAAATACCTAATCATTTTTTACCAAAACTTTGTTCCGTGGATCTCTCACAAGGATGTAGGAAAAAAAGTTCTGACTAGATTTTCTCTTAGAGGACATTGAGTCGATGGTTTAAATGCTTGACCTACACCTGCGGTGTCAATCGAGCATCTGAAGGAAATGCATGAATCTTTCAGGCAAAATGCCCACTCAGTGGGCCTTAGCACCAGACGCTTACAAAAGCACACTTCCCTTCCAAAGTCACAGGGAAGCAAGCCCCTGGGCTGACCTGGGGATGCATTAAAGATTGTATTCTATTTTTTAAAAAATGAATCAATGGTGCATTTAGTTGGCGACTGTGTGCTTCGATTAGTGCTGCTCCCCCTGGGGAGCCGACCCAGGACCACACAGCAAACTGTCCAAAGACAGAGCAGAGGTACTTCTGCATAACTTACCCTGGTATTTAGAACAATCATGACTGTGCTGTGTAAAATGACCTCCCAGGATATTTTGCTGTTTTCCCCAGGTCCAGACTCGCAAGAAGCTCTAATAATGTTTGCTTTGAATTTTATCTGTTCATATAATTTTAATTGAATCATTTTCGAATAGGAAAACATTACTCATATCATCTCTGTATATCCTGTTTGACTTAATCCTCAGCTGTTGGAAGTCACTTTTCTAGAGAAGCCTTCCCTGACCACACTAGCAGAAACAGCAACAATTTGTCTCTGTCTCCATTCCTTTAGCCTTCATAGCACATATCACCTGGCATGTTACATATTCACTTGTCAATTATCTCATGAGCAGGTGTGCACATGTGCGCCCAAGCACACACATGCTACTATAATCTACGTGACACAAGGGAATTATTTCACCTTGTTCCCAATGCCTAGAAAAGTAGACAGACAATAAATTCTATCTGGGATAAATAATTCAATGAATCTGCCTCTTTAGTCACTGGTTCATTTCTTTAAAACAGTGTGCACACAGGTGAACAGCACGGGCACAGAACACAGACAGATTGAATATCAGCCCTTCCACTTACAAGCTGTGTGATCTTGGGCAATCACATAACTTCTCTGTACCTTAATTTTATCATGAATGCAACAGGAATAAGAACTATAAAAAAAGAACTATATACGTCTCACGGAGTTGTTATGAATATTACATGAGATGTTATACATAGAGCACCGAGAACAATGCCGTACCTAGCATATAAGCACAATGCCCATAAAATCTCTCGTTCTCAATAAATGTTAACAATCTTTACTCATTTATTCAGCCAAAATTGATTTAATGTTTACGATGGGCCAGGTGCTGTGCCAGATGCTGGGAATACAATGGTGAATAAAACCAAAGTTAGACCCTCCCCTTATGGAGCTCATAATACTGTGAGAGAGGAAGTTATTAATTACAATAACCACACAAGTAAAAGTAGCACTAGCAGTTTTAAATGGGCAAGATTTAACAAGAGATGGGCAAGATTATATTTATGGGGGGCATTTGGTCCAATCAGTGTTGTAAGATCAATAATTCTAGGGGAAGTTAGCTAGCTACGTGTGTGTAGTGGGGTAAAGAGGTGCACTACATCCGATTTCCAGTTGTTTTGTGTCGTGTGTTGTTCTGTAATTTTCTTTTTCTCCTCAAAGAGTCTGCAAGATAAGAGTGGGTTAATAGCTTTGAGTTCATTGTGATTTGTGCATTGAGAAAGAGGCAGATCTCTGAGAAGAAGCTGTGCAGAGAATGGACTGTAGCCGTGGGCACATGGGCAAGAACAAGAGAATAAAGCCTACCCCCCACCCCCATCTCTGCTGGGAATTACAAAAAAAAAAATTACAGGAAAACATTGGGATGTATAATTAAGCCATTTTATTTGGACATAAAAGGAAAGTCAGAGCCTAATGTCTAGAGAAGTTTTTAACATCTGGTTTGTTTATAATAACAATGTTCAGAGAGAATTTAGAGGAAAGAATAAGTTCATTCATAATCCCACCTCCGTAAAACATAATCGTTTTTCCTTTCGGGTTTTATTTTGTTTTCCCTTTCATTCTCGGGCTATTACAGCTGCAGGCATTTTTAAATGGTTGTGCTCACAGGGCACAAATAATTTCATGCCTTCCTTTTATGTGGTGGTACATAGTCTTCATAATTATTCATATTAATCATCATCCTCTGTTTATAGGGGGGAGAAACTGAGCCTTAGAACTTTGCTGATTTCTGTCCTTGACAAATTAAAGGCTCATGGCCATTTGTTAGAAAGGCAAGCCCTTGGACTAGAGCATCCAGTAGCTACACTCCATCCCCTGAACTAACCTTCAGTCAAACAATTAAGTAGGTACGTTTTAGAGAGGAGGTTAAAGAATCTAAAGAAAAAGTTGTCCTGTGTCTTCTACTCTTAGTACTTCACTACATACCACAATGTTTACTTCAGATGTGTGGGGTTCCCACACATCAAGCAGTTCTGCAACACGGGCTGGGTGGTCTGCAATTTAACCTGATGCTGACACCAGCCTACCAGGCAATGTGGCAGATCCCACAGGTTATGGGCTCAGTCCCACAAGACTAACCTCCTCCTTCAGATGCCAATCACAAGTCCAGCTTGCCATTTAGATTTCTGACTGACCAGCTATAAATTGGAGGTTCCCCAGACAACCTCCTCAGGTTCAATTAATTTGCTAGAGGGGCTGGCAGAACTCGGGAAAACAGTAGATTTACCAGATTACTGGTTTATTATAAGTGGATATAACAGCTGGATGGAAGAGATGCATGAAGCCAAGTATGGGGAAAAGGATGTGCAGCTTCCATGCCCTCTCTGGGCAGGCCATCTTCCCAGCACCTTTATGTGTCACCAGTCCAGAAGTTCTCCAGGCATTTCTTTTTGGGGTATTTATGGAGGCTTCATTACAATAGGCATGATAGTTTAAATCCTTGGCCTTTGGAGATTCATTCAACCTCCAGCTCCTCCTTCCTCTCTGGAAGAGGAAGTTTGAAGCAGAAAGGTCCAGCCCTCTCATCCTGTTTGGTTTCCCTGGCAATCACCTCCATCCTTGGGCTAGCCAAAAGTTGCCTCATTGACAAACTCTGGTGGGTTGAAAGGGACTAGTTATGAATAATGAGACACCTTTATCCCTACTCTCTTGGGAAATTTCTTTTCTGTTGTTGTTGGATTTTTAAAAAAGATTTTATTTGTTCATTCATGAAAAATGGGGGGCGGGGGGGGGCTGGGGGAGAGACACAGGCAGAAGGAGAAGCAGGCTCCATGCAGGGAGCCTGATACGGGACTTGATCCTGGGGCTCCAGGATCACGCCCTGAGCCGTAGGCAGGTGCTAAATCGCTGGGCCACCCAGGGATCCCCCTCTTTTGGGAAATTTCAAAGGTTTTTGGAACTCTGTGTCAGAAACTGGACAAGACTAAAATATGTATTTCTTATAAATCACAATATGACAGGAGGCCAGAGAGAAGTCTGTGGCCAAGGAAAAGAGAAGGTGTGTGACAAGCCAAGCTCACCATCTTGGACACATCGGTCTCATTAGCCTATTAATTGTACAAAGCAGCCTGAGAGAACAATGAAAACAAGAAACAAAAACTACAAACAGCTTGAAGCTTTGGAGTGTGAAGAAATGTTTAAACATGAATAAATGAATAAATAAATAAATAAATAAATAAGACTATTGACATCAAGATAGGGAGGGGTTCAATTAAAATTCATTAAGACACAATAAGAAACTCTAGGTTTCTTACAGGTAAAAGGAAATTTGCCAATGAATTATTCAAGAAGAAATGAGCTTAGTGAAGGAATCTTTTCTTGGCCTGGTACCAGTTCAAACTTTCTCCCCAGGTAATGGTATAACAAAAGTTCTTGAGTACTTTGCACGTGGTACAAACCAATTTGGCATTAGTCTTCCCATTACAGTTCTAATCTTTCGTAGTAACTGAGAAAAAAAGACTAGGGACAAAATCTTCCATCTTAAAATCAGCAACAAACAGCTTCAATAAAATTTTGGAACCTGTATGAATCCCTTTTTCTATGATTCTAAGCAAAAATTTTAAACCAGAGAAATTAAACAGTTTTGAGCACCCTTTAGGTAGATGCCAAATGCAATGCTTATTCCAGTTATGCAAAGAAAAATAAGGCCCTTTCCTTAAGATGGGACATTACATCCTTAAGATGTAACAATCCAGTGGGACAGAGGTGCATCTACACAACTAATAATAACACACACAGGCATGCCACACCATGCCACTTTCCCAGGAGCACAATACATCTTTAGCCTTTGTTCATGCTCTTTCTTTCTTTCTTTCTTTCTTTCTTTCTTTCTTTCTTTCTTTCTTTCTTTCTTTCTTTCTTTTAGATTTTACTTATTTTATTTGAGAGAGAGAGAGACCAGCAGATGGAGAGGGAGAAGCAGGCTCCTCACTGAGCAGGGAGCCCGATGTGGGGCTCAATCCCAGGACCCCAGGATCATGACTGAAGCCAAAGGCAGATGCTCAACCAGCTGAGCCACCCAGATGCCCAGTGTTCGTGCTGTTTCTAGAACAGACTCCCTTTTTCTGTTCACCTCTCCAGACAATATCCAGGCTGTACATTCTGAGTCTACATGAGCTTTTGCATGAAATGTTCACTGAGTATCCCTCCTTTTCTTTCCTAGAATTAACTTTTCTTCTACATTATTTGGAGTTTTCACTGTACAAGATAGCACTTCATTATAGATCATTTAAAAGTACATATATGATTTTACATGTATTAGTTTTGTCTTTTTCAATGATGTATAAATTTCTGGAAGTCCACACTTTCCCTCTGTATCCTGTCCTGTGACTTTTTGTTTATTTTTTGGACTATCCCTGTCCTGTGATTAACTTAATATCAAGTACTTGTTGTGTGATTGGGTCTGCCATTCTCCTTTGCCTACCTTTACTTCTAAAATCCTAATTGTTGGGATCCCTGGGTGGCTCAGCAGTTTATTGCCTGCCTTCAGCCCAGGGCCTGATCCTGGAGGCCCGGGATCGAGTCCCACATCAGGCTCCCTGCATGGAGCCTGCTTCTCCCTCTGCCTGTGTCTCTGCCTCTCTCTCTGTGTGTCTCTCATGAATAAATAAATAAAATTTAAAAAAACAAAAACAAAAAAACCCCAAAAAATCCCAATTGTTAAGTTTTCCCATGGATCTGTCAGGATTGATTCATTTCACAATTGTAATTTTTTTCATCATGAGTTTTCATCCCTTAAATTTCTAGCCTAGACAAGATCTTTCAAATCTAATAGTGTTATTACATAACACCTAATGTTTTCTATTAGGAACATGTGGGTTTTACTTTGTTTTACATTAATACAACAGATATTGTGTCTGTACTTACGTACCAGACATGTTTTGTTGCAAAATAAAAGGGTGCGTTTGGTTGTAAGGAGTCATAATTAGAAACTGGTTCCACTATTTCTTTACTTTGATGAATGCTTGTGCTTCAAAGCTCTTCTGTAGTGAGTTCTGGGAATGGTTTTCTTTTGTTGACCTGTCCCTGGATGAGATGCCTATCCCACTTTTCTCAGGTTTTCTTTGGCTCTGACCATACTGGCTCTATATCATCTCCTGAAAACTCACTTATATGATCCTGAGCAAATCATTCCATTCAATTGGACTTTCTCTGAGCCTGATTTTCTTTTTTATTTATTTTTAAAAGATTTTATTTATTTATGAGAGAGAGAGAGAGAGAGAGAGAGAGAGAGGCAGAGACACAGGCAGAGGGAGGAGCAGGTTCCATGCAAGGAGCCTGATGTGGGACTTGATCCTGGGACTCTGGGATCACGCCCTGGGCTGAAGGCAGGCACTAAACCACTGAGCCACCCAGGGATCCTCTGAGCCTGATTTTCTTACGTGAAAAAGGAAGATAATGTTATTACACAAGGTTAAATTAATAATGTATATGAGAGAAGCATTCTTTGGGCCTTAAGGATCTGTTTAGATAACAGATATCATTATCGTTGTCATCATCAGTGTTGCTATCCCCATCACTACCTTGAAATTTGAAAAGTTGTTTAAGAAGTTTGGTATAACAGAAAGAATACTGGTAAATATTACTAGTGTTCATGAATATCAGTTCCCTTCCATTTCCTGAGCACTTGCAAGAATAGATTTTCCAGTCCTCTTTGGAACTGGTAGAGCCATGTGACTCTTTCTCATCAGTACAATGAGTGGAAGGGGTCAATATATTTAATTGCCAGCACTTGATTCTTTCTCCTTCTTTCTCTTCATAAAGTGACTCAGGAGGCCTTGGGTTCCAGATGCTATTCCCATAAGAAAAATAAGTTTCTTTTCTTTCTTTCTTTCTTTTTTCTTTTTTCTTTTTTTTTTTTTAATTTTAGAGAGCAACTGAACAAACGGTGGTGCAGAGGGAGAGAGAATCCTCAAGCAGACTCCATGCTGAGTGCAGAGACTAATGCAGGGCTGGATCCCAGGACTCTGAGATCATGACCTGAGCAGAAACCAAGAGTTGGATGCTCGACCAACTGAGCCTTTCAGGCGCCCTAAGAAAAAGAAGTTTCTATCAACTGAATCCCTAGGAAGTTGTGTGGAGCGGATTTCCCTGCCAGCTCTGTGGGAATGGTAATGTGAGTGAGAAATTACCTTTCCTTGAACTTAGTCACTGAGATTTGGGATTGTTTGTTTCTGCAACATAACAGCCTAATATGACTAATACACTATGATGAACCAAAGGTCAAAGAAATCTTGGATGGGGTGACTGGCTGGCTCAGTCAGGAGAGCATGTGACTCTTGATCTTGGGATCATGAGTTTGAGCCCTACTTGTGGCAAGTTTACTTAAAATAAAAAAAAAAATTAAAAAGGAAAAGAAATCCTAGATGTAGCTATGGTCTAACTACATATATGTCCTTGAGTGACTGGACAAAAGTCTACTATTTCTAAGGTCCCTTCAGCTTTGAAAACTCTGACATTACAACTGCACAAAGCAATCTCATGTGAGTAACAAATAAACATCACCGCTTATTTAAGGAATAAAATTAAATTTCAGTTATATCAAACCATCTCAGAGAATGAATTCAGTTATAATCACTTTTAGAATTGAAACAGTATATTTTAACTGTTTTATGCACACACCTGCCTTTTAAAGAGAGTGTGCTAAACATAGCTGCATTAAACATAATCAGTAATTCATGGTAATTATTATGAACTTTAGTTATTTTACAGTAATGTCCTCAAGGCCAGTGACAAGTGGCAGTCTATTTTCTCCTCTCTATGGCCCACACCTCTCACGTTATTTGAGTTTTTGTTGTGGTTTTTTTAATAGGCTTTCAATGCCCTTGTGCCAACTGTCAATGTAGCGATCATCTTCCATAGCCTGTTTCCCCACTTTTATTGGCTGTAGAGATAGAAAGCAGATATCAAACTCTGTTGGGATTGTACATAACGGTAAGGATATGTAGTGTCTCAGTAATAGATTAAGAAACTTTCCTAGGAGCAAAGCAATTAAGATTTAGGTATGAACTTTGTAGCCTCTTCAGACACAGATATCTTTTGCTTAATTTCTTGTTCTCATGAGTATCCCACAGAGGTGAACTTCTCTGATAACTAGGCTCCAGTTATACAGGGTGTTAAATCTGTTTGAATTCTCTACAGCAACCCCAGCAACACAGATTCATAATTAAGTCTCTAATATGTGCCTGACAGCTTGAGAGGTACTTCATAGGCTCCTGCAAAAAGTAACATTATGGGAAGAACTGAAATAATCTGTTCATCATGACAGTTCAGTAAGGCAATATAGCACAACGATTAGGCATATAAGTTCTGGAACAAGATTGTCTGTGTTCAGAGCCCGTCTCAAACCTGCAAACTGTGAACTTGGACAAGTAAATCACCCTCTTAGTGTCTCCATTTTCTCATTTTTAAATTGCAGGTAATCAAGGTGATGTGTTAGTTAAGTGCCTAGGAAGGTTCCTGACATGTAGTAAGCATCCAATAAATATTAGAACTGTAATGATTATTTTTCTCAGTCCTATAAATATATTTGCTGTATTAGGGTTCTCCAGAGAAACAGAATCAATAAGAAAGATTTATTATGAGGGAGTTGGTTCATGTGACTATGGAGGCTGAGAAGTCTTACAACCTATTGTTTGTAGTCTGAAAGCCCAGGAAACCAGTGGTGTAGTTCCAGCCCAAACCTGGAAGCCTGAGAACCAGGAGACCATGGTATAAGTCCCAGTCCAAGTCCAAAGGCCAGACAACCAAGAGCATCAATGTCTAAGGGCAGGAGAAGATGTATGCTCCATCTCAAGTAGAAAGCAAATTAGCCCTTCCTCCCCCATTGTCTTCTATACAAGCCCTTTACAGATTGGATGATGCCCACCCACACTGAGGAGGGGAATTTTCTTTATCCAGTCTACTGATTCAAATGCTGATGTCTTCCAGAAACACCCTCAGAGACATATCCAGAAGTAATGTTTTACCCCCTATCTGGGCATCCCTTAGCCCAGTCAACTTGACATTTAAAACTAACCATCTCGTTTAGGATTATTGATATTAAGTAAGAGCTGCAAAGAATATAAGAGTATCCTTTGAATAATTTATTAAATTATCGTTGGTCATTGTGTTAGTCAGGGTTCTCCAGGGAAATGGAACAAATAAGATGATTGTATATAATATACAGGTAGATTTATTTTAGGAAATTAGTTCACATAATTACGGAGGCTGGCAAGTCCAACATCTGTAGGGTGGGCAGGCAGGCTGGAGATCCAGGGAAGAGCTGATGCTGCAGTTCTAATCTTAAGGTCATCAGGTGGAAGACCTAGGAAAGAGCTAATGTTGCAGTTCCTGCCCAAAGGCCACCTGCTGAAGAATTCCCTTTTGCTCAAGAGAGGACAGTCTTTTGTTCTATATAGACTTTCAGCTGATTGGATGAGACCCACTCATATTTTGAAGGTTAATATGCTCTATTCAAAATCTATCAATTTAAGTGTCAATCTCATCCAAAAACACCACCACAGAAACATCTAGAATAATATTTAACAATATATCTGGGCACTGTGGTCTAGCCAAGTTGACATATAAAATTAACCATTATAGTCAAACACAATTTTTCCTTACAATCTTTTTGACTGGTGGCTTGAACCTAGACCTAGAATTTCTTGATGGGAAATTGTCCTTGCAACTCTTCCCTTCTCATCATTTATACATTGATGATGGGAGTTTCTTTCTTCAGAAAGAATGAGGCAGCAGTAGACCAGCAGGTCTCTCTGGCCCGTACATCTCCTTCTTCCACTGCCACGGGGTGGGGGGGTGGGGGGGCACAAGATTTCCTGCACCCATCAACATTGGCAGCTTAGATTAATCTCTCCCCTCCTAAATAATAGCAGCTAACAGTATTTTCTTGCCTCGTTCTCTAATGCCAACCACTGAGGTGCATGATGTTTTAGGAATTGCTCTTTTAAGGGACTTATTTAGAATTTCTCCATCACTGATTCATTTGACAAACACTTATTGAACACTTACTATGTGGGTGCCACTAGGTTGAGCTGGGCATACAAACAAGGATGAATTAAACAGATACAGATTTTATACACCAAAATCAGTTGGTTTTTTTTAATATTTTAAAAATTTATTCATGAGAGACACAGAGAGAAAGAGAGGCTGAGTCACAGGCAGAGGGGGAAGCAGGCTCCATCCAGGGAGCTTTTTTTTTTTTTTTTTAAAGGCTTAAAATGTATTTTAATAAGTTGATGCTGTATTACTGCTCCATTTCTCAGAAAAACTCCAAAGGAATCAGGGACAAATCAAACATGGTACACCAATAAAAAAAAAAAAAAATGCCCAGCATAACTACCTAAGATAGGCAAGGCTAAGAGAGCTACTATCTGACCTTCAGCAAACAGCAACCCTGTTCCAAAGATTGTACTAGGCCTATCAAAAGCTGTGAACAGCATCATTGACATAAAAGGGCCATTCCTGGGCTGTCCTTACCCAGAAAAAAGATGGAGGCAACTTAACACAAGATTTTTTAAAGGTACACTAAAATGAAAATCTCTAAGAGAAAGGTCTTCCTTAGGACATGAAGGGGTAATATACGGGATATAACAGAATCATATGTATGTTGTCTGTGACCTCTGTGGACATTTGCCTGAATTCCAACCTGTGAGTGAATGGAATGGGGCTAAGGTCATTGGGGGATGTTTGTTTTTGTGGGACAAACAACATCCCCTGGGACTGGATCCCAGGTCTCCAGGATCATGCCCTGGGCTGAAGGAGGCACTAAACCGCTGAGCCACCTGGGCTGCCCCAAAATCTGTTATATTAAAGACACTTTTATTATTTCTTCTGGTTTCCTAGAAAATGACCTAATTTGGTCACACACAATTCTTAGGTTTCTTTGCATTGACATCGTATCCTTTACAGAAGTTTGATGAGGGTGAAGATTAGCTTTTCCCCCACCACACTGCTCTCAGTTTATATTGAAATCAAGCCTCACACATTTATTTTTGAAAACACTCATTTGCAGGCAGACCCCACACGTTTTATGCAGCCCACTTGTGGAGGTCCCCCAAAGCCCCACCTTTCTGTGCTTTCAGGTGAACTACCATCAGGTGTGAATGATTCCTTTGAAGCAGATATGATAACATTCCAGGAGCGAGATCCTCCGTCCTGTTAGGAGGCATAGGGCAGTTATAAAAGCAAAGGCTGGACAGAGGACCGGCAGGGGATCAAGCTCTAAGCCCCATCATCTCTGGGGGTTTAAGTTCCAGCCACCATGAGACTATATACTGTTCCTGCAGGGCGGAAGGATTTCTGAACTATTTTGACTGACCTACATATTTTGAAGATCGTTAAATTCACCAATTTGAGCCTACTTCCAACATCTACAGTACTGGTCAATAAGCCACCACGTTCACCAATAAAAAACCCACTGTTGATATTCAGTGTATTAAACTAGTGCAGTGGTGATTTGTTGGTCTAGAACAGTTAACATCAGAGCTTGGAGTCGTCCCTTCCGAAATGTGGACTTCCTGATTTGAGCAACAGTGGGTGTTGCATCCCTGGACTGTGCACTCCTGATCAGCACCTGGGTAGAACAGAACCCGTGTAACACACGTCCTTCTTGGTGAACACTGAAGCATCTCTAGGTAAATAAACAGGCATGACAATAGCAAACCGAGCTTCACACTACTGTATTTTCCTATGTCCCCTATTCCCCATGAGTTCTCAAAATTGCTAAATTAGAATGTCTTGTACCACATTTTTGAGAGTTTGAAGCTGAAGGACAATGAAGAGTGTTAATGTTGGGGTTGCAGGAATATGAGTTGGAGAAATGAGCTAACGGTCCAGGCAAAGCCTGACCCGGTGGTTCATTTTGGGGAACAAGTCTAGTCCTCCTGGGGACGGTCTAAATATTGTATCTTATCTGTTCGTTTAGATCAGGCTACAGGGAAATTCTCATGCAACCCAAACCACACGTGTGCTGTCTAGATGAAGCCTTTCCTGTGATCCATGTACCCGAGAATCTGAATTACCTTGTGGTCCTGGGAAAAGAACAGAGCACTGGTCCTGTGTAGATACTTTATGGCATTCTGATCAATGTTCCACTCCTCATAAATCCCTTTGTGGTCTGAAAAGATGGAGCCCCCAGAAAAGGTCTTTGTTTCATTAATTCTTATTATTTACTTTATTTCACCAGTTCTAAGATCCACATCTCTATCCTCTTTGGGTGAAATCTTCCATTGCATGAACTATGATAATTGTCATACTTTTATTAATCTCCATTGGATTTCTGCCTTTCCTGAATCACTGCATATCGCTATGTACCTGCTGCAGATTTGCTAGGTTATGTCCAGGCATGCAGATCCATTATGGTCAGTTGACCAGACAGAGAGATTTCCCGAATTTTCCTCAATAGCAGCAGGTTCACAAATCTTTTTGCAGGTGGAGTCACTTCTGCAGTTGGCTAAACTCTACCATTTTCTTCACATTTTTACCCATCTCCCTTCAAAACATCTGTACTAGCTCCAAATAGAAGAAGATATCCTCTACTGCAGTGCTCAGGGACATTTGACTGTAAGATCCAAATTCCACATCAAGATTGCTCCTGCCTAGGCTCCCATAGCGCCTCCCATCTTGGTTTTCAGCTTTTGCCACATAACAAACACTTACTGAGGGACTTTTCCAGGAGTGGATATGTTATGTCATTGCAGCCAAATTTAAGACATTAAAATGATGTAGTCTCAGAAGTTTTTCCACATAGAATTTAGTCGCATAATATTGTTCTGGCTGAAGACCTTGCTATTTCCTTTCCCAACCCTTTATTTAAGAACTTTGGTTATGGATGAAGCACAACATAAAACAAGTTTACCTAACAGAGCCTGCACCACATAATCATAGATTACAGCTGGTGATAAAAGAAAAATAAGCACTTTACATATGATGACTCCAGAAAGAATTTAAATTACAAACCTAACCTGAAACCTCTTGGCTTTTATTAGACTATAGGATTGATAATATCCATCTGGAATATATAAATTACTATGTTTAGAGTCAGCACTTGACTCGTAATCAAATCCTCATGCTATTTAATCTGAGATGTTATCACTTTTAATAATTGGTAGGTAATATTTTCATATAAATACATTATACTATTATACCTGTTTCAAAGAGACATCTGAAAATTTAAAATCATGCCATAAATCCTGTTAACTAAAGTAAAAAATATTTTAGCTTATGAGACACTCAACTTTTAAGAAATGGGAGACTTTAAACGGTGTGTTGCTTAGTTGTGGTTTAGAAAGGAGGAACAAATTCCTTGAAGGCCTGGTTAGTATGTGTCTCATGTCCCACATGAGCTGTGTGCTTTTCTCGCCTTATAGACTACTCCCAACCACCCTGAGAAAAGTTCATTATTCAGTTTTTACTGGTGACAAAAAAAGAGGCTCAGAGATGTTAAATAACTTGCCCAGTGTTCTAAAGCAACTAAATTTCAGGGGAGTTTTTCTTTTCTTTCTTTCTTTCTTTCTTTTTTTTTTAATGTTTACTCCAGAGCTCATGAGCTTTCCACTAAAACCATCAATTAATTCATCATGTGATACAAAGAGTCTGGATTCAGTATGACAGATGTTTTGACAGTGCCCAACCCGGTTGTCATAGGCGAGAATATGATCTGAAATGAACAATTTTGTAAGTCAGAACACCTGAGAGGTAAATGTAGGTAACTGACAACAAGGGGAGCGTTATGTAGTTAATAGTTGCAAAAACAGTCATGCTCATAACTTGGTTTCCCAGACACTGAAATCTGAAACTCTGTGATATGCTATAGCAAGACTTCAAACAAAGAGGTTTTGTTCAGTTCATGTTTTTGTGGGATGGTGTAACCATGCAGTCCATATCAGTCAACAAATGCTGCACAGAGCTGACCAATGACTCATGAAGTCTGCCAGGAGACCTCTTTCCTCAGTTTCAAAATATTCACTTCGAATTGCATTAAGCGAAACAGCCAGCAGCTTGTCACAGTCTTTTTACCTTGGCCTCGTCCTAACCAGATTAGGTGTTTAATTTTACCTTGGAATTTTTCTCTTTATTTTAAAATTTTTGTTTGCACTTGTGGGAAAAAAAAATCACTTAAGATAATTTATTATAGATTTATACATTTCCCTCTTTTAAAATGCTTTTTGATTGTATGATAAAATTTCCCTCGAGACTTTGAATTTAGATTTTTTTTAAAAGATTTTATTTATTCATGAGAGACAGAGAGAGAGAGAGAGAGAGAGAGAGAGAGGCAGAGGGAGAAGCAGGCTCCATGCAGGGGACTCCATCCCAGGTTTCCAGGATCACAGCCTGGGCCTAAGAAGGCGATGCTAAACCGCTGAGCCCCCTGGGGCTGCCCTGAAGTTAGATTTTGAAAACAAAAATCTACATAGAGTAAAAGTGACTCTTTTTCTTCTTTCTTCACCTTTTCAAAGGAAAACAGACCTTTACAGAAGATCTTGTTGGCATTGGCTATTATTTTTTTTTTTTGGCATTTGGGGCCTTCCCTCTTTGTCTTTAAATATTGAAGAGTTGTGCTACAGTAATGCTACAGTAATTTCCTTTTTGTATTCTGAGCTTCCAATATCAAACTAACCTCATTTTCACATAATAAGAGAGGAAAACCTTTTGTTTTCCTGTAGACCATATGTTGAAAGGGAAACCGTATACTTAGCTCTAAAACCAGCAAATGACATACAGATGATGTTAGAAAAGCTATTCCAGCATTGTCAATACACGATACACAATTTAATATAAAGGACGAACGACAATTTCATTATTAGGCAGTTTCTCTTACTATCGTAGAAACTTAGTAAAAATGAATTCCACAACCACACTGGATAGCTTAAAACTTAACGCCTGAATTACTATTTTTTTTTTAAGATTTTATTTATTTATACATGAAAGACACACAGAGAGAGGCAGAGACGCAGGCAGAGGGAGAAGCAGGCTCCCTGCGGGGAGCCCTGTGCAGGACTCGATCCCAGGACCCTGGGGTCACGCCCTCAACCAAGGAAGACGCTCAACCACTGGGCCACCCAGGCGTCCCTTAACGCCTGAATTCTGACCTTCATATTAAATAGAAATGTAGGCTGTTTAATCTCTGCAAAGAATTTTTTTTTCTTGTCCATGAAACGCCCACGTCTATGGCCAAGTGAGGGGTGTAGGCAATTCATCAGGCCGCCCGCTTCCTTATTATGGCCTCGCTCTGGAGCCAAGGCTCATTATGTCCTGAGGATGGTCATTACCTGGGTGCGCTATGTTCCCCCTCCCCGAGGGTGCCTCTAGCACCCTAGGGCGGAAGGCCACGAAGCGAGGGTCACCGAGCCCCGCCCCCCACACCCCCGTGCGCTGGCCTCGCTGCAGGCTGAGCTCAGCGGCTCAGGAGGAGAGAAGGCGTGGGGAGCTGGGGCACGGTGGGGCGTCGCCGGGGTACCTAGACCAGCTCTCTTGGGGACATCTCAGCGGCGGCCCGGCCCCTGGCGCGCGGGCACAGCGCGCCGGGTCGAACCCCCTGGGGCGGGCGGTGGAGCGCCCCCCTCCGGGCCCGCGGATCCCCGCGCCCGCTCGCCCCAGGGTCGCCATGGCAACGGACGCCGGGTTCGGGACTCGGACTCGCCGAGCCCGCAGCTCCGCGGGAGGCGCCCGGCCCAGCCGCCAGCCCGGGGCTCCGATGGAGAGCGCGGACGACACGCCCGCGACCGAGGAGTGCCGGAAGATCCTCGAGAACCTCGAGTCGACCATTGAACAGTTCCGGTTCAGCCCCAGGTGACCCGCGCAGCGCCGCCTCCCCCTCCTTCGGGCCCGACCCGCGGCGCCGCGCGCACCTGTGCCCGCGCTCCCGCCCGCGCTCCCGCCCCAGGCCCGCTGACTTCATCCCTTGAGTGTGTTCGCGTGATCCGAGGACGCGGGCTCCCGGGCCGGAGGGCCCGGCTTCAAACCCCGCCACCCGCAACCGGGCGCCTGTGTCGGGCGAGTCCCCTCCAGACTCCTGCCTCGGCGGCGATCCGAGCTGCTTCCCGGTTCAGAGCGAGCGTGGCGCGAGTGCACCTGCCTAACGTGCTCAGGAGGGCGCCGCACACAGGGGCACCGGTGCCCCGGAGGGGCTTGCCGCTCTCACTGTTACTCCCTGATGCTTTCTGCACAGGTCCTCCCTTTTATTTATTTATTTTTTTAAGATTTTATTTATTCATGAGACACACACAGAGAGAGGGAGAGACGCAGGCAGAGGGAGCCCGACGTGGGACTCGATCCGGGGTCTCCAGGATCACGCCCTGGGTGGAAGGCGCTGCTAAACCTCTGAGCCACCCGGGCTGCCCGGTTCCCCCTTTTAATAATCTTTGCCTACCCCCCGCCCCCGCCCACATTTTGTCTGTTCTGATAAGGTAGAGCTGATGTGTCTGGGAAAATGTATTTTTCCTTCTGAACCACCCCCCCCCCTTTTTTTTAATCAGTCAGTGGGTTAGCCACTGTGCAAGCACTTGGAGTTCCCCAAGTCACGGGCTTCATGGTGCCAGGGAGGCTGGCTTCGAGGGGAGACCCATGCCCTCCAGGCTGCACATCGGGCGCCGTGCTGGCCCAGTGGTGGGCGCTGACCCGGTGAGCCATGCCACCTGCTTGGGTGCATTCGTTAAAACAGAGCAGGGAGGGTCGACACAGGACCTGGTTTATTGGTGGTTGTGAAATGCACGTATTGGCAGTGGCACGTAATACCACCGCCGGCGCAGGGTCAACCTGCTCTGCTTGTTTACTGATAGGAATGACTTCCCGCCCTGATTCCTTGGCGTAGCCGGGCGCGTAGCTCTCCAGCAAAACACGCCGGCTGCCTCGGGGGACCGAATGCCAGCGCCACGTGCTCGGTTCATGCGTGGAGAAGGACCCGCGGAGGCCGTTGTTCATTTGTCTTCACCCACGGTTCTTCAGTCCTCGGGGACTGTGTTGGCGCTCTGGGAGGAGTGGGAGAGGGGCCTGCAGTCCTGGGTTTAGGGCAGAGTTTGGTACCGGGCGAGCAGCAGTCTACAAGCTGACAGAAGCCAGGCTTTCGTGAAGTTTACATTGTAGTCAGACCCAATGATAAGGAAGGCAACTGTATAATCAATGACTTAGTGGTCAGTGCTAAGGAAGGAAGAGCATGGAGGGAGCAGAGGAACTTGTGTGTGGCGTAGGGAAGTGGATTGTAATTTTAGACACTGTGGTCAAGGAAAGCTTCTCAGAGATGACTTTGGGGTGAAGATCTGCAGGCTTGAGGGGGAACCTTTTTGATCTGTCAGGGAACAAAGTGTTCCAGCAAAGAGCAGGAAGCCGGAAGGGGTGGGCCTGGGTGTCTCGGGCCCAGCAAGGAGCCCTGTGTGGCTGGGGCAGAGTGAGAAGGGGAGAGCAGTGGGGAGGCCAGAGGTAAGGGGACAGTGCCAGACGGTGGTGTGGGACCTGGGTCATTGTAAGGACTTCCACTCTGACTTTCAGTCAGATGCCAGAAGTGCTTTTTCAACACCACCAAGCAATTCTCCAGTTTTCGGCAGGCACTGACTAGGTGTGCTACAGTTTCTTTCAGTTCTGACACTCTACAGACAGAGTCAGATGTCACAAGTTAAGGGCTCCATCCCACAAGACCCCTCCCCCCTTCAGATGCCAATCACAAATCCAGGTTCTTACCTGTGCTTCTGACCGTTCAGCCTTAAGTTAGACATTCCCATAACTCCTTCTGTGGATTCAGTTAATTTGCTAGAGCCACTCATAGAACTCAGAAAACTAATTTACTTTGGTTTATTGCAAAGAATAATGGTTACTGGTTTATTACAAAGATTATTAAAGGATACAAATGAATGGCCAGATAAAGAGATGCATAGGGTGAGGTCTTGAAAGGTATGGAGCACAGAAGCTTCTGTCCCCACAAAATTTGGAGTGTGCCACCCTCCTGGCACCTGGATGTGTTCTTATTCACCAACCCAGAAGCTCCCTGAAGCCTGTAGTTCAGAGATTTTTATGGAGGCTGCATTATATAGACCAAATTGATGAAATCATTGATTTTGTGGTGAATGGGTCTGTCTACCTGCAGCCCCTCCAAAGGTGGATATGGGAGTGGGACTGACCCATCCCACCCTCTAATTGGGATTGGTTTCTCTGGCAAACAGCTTCCATCCTTAGGGGCTTTACAAAAGTCCGCCCACTAATATGGACTCTGGTGTGTTTCAAAGGAGTTCGTTATGCATTACAGAAGACCCACATTTCACCTTTTTTTCCACACTGAGACCATTTCAGGAATTGAGGACAAAAGACCAAATATAACAAAAGATGAGCCCACTGCTCATGTCATTTAGGAAATTCCAAGAGTCTTGGGAGCTTTGAGGCAGGAGCTGTGGATGAAGAACAAAATATACATTTATTATAAATTATACTATCAAAGATGGGAAGCCATGAGGGGGGATTGGTGCAGGGGAGTGATTTGATATGATCAGTCTTTCAAGAGGATTACTTTGACTGCTGTTTTGATAGTAAATTATAATGAAGTAAGGGCAGAAATAGGGAAACCAGTTAGGAGATATGGGGGGGGAGGGGAATAGTTTTCTCTTTACCCTTGTAGGTTCTTGGATGAGACCAACCCTATAATAAAAGATAGATTAATGGGAGAAAAACAAAACAGAAGTTTAATAGCATGTATGCCTCTTGTATTCATGGGAGATACCCAGGAAAACTGAGTAGCTCCCCCAAATGGCCCAAGCCACTACCTTAAATACTATCACCTAAAGACAAAGGATGGGGATTGGTTGGGGGTGAGGGAAAGAGTGGGTTATGGGAAGTTGTCAGGAAAAGCACAGTAAATAGAAGTATGGCTGTTATGCAGATTTAAATTGGTGCCTTCTTTATAGTTTAAGATTCTCCTGTGATTTACTCATCCTTTTCTTCCAGGTATAGGGTTAAAAAACACTTACAAATGGGGATATCCTTTATAAATGTAAATTTCTCTTACAAAGGAGTGACTTCTGTGTTTTCAGAGCTTCTCCTGTGTCTGCAGCTCTCAAAATAATTAGCTCAAAATAATCCTTGTGCCAAAGAGGCATATTTTGGGATGCCAGATTCTGCTACCCTTCAAGTCTGATGTTCAGAAGAGAGGTCCAGGCTGGCTGTATCAATTTGGGAGCACTTAGCACCCAGATAGATGTAGGGGTGGACTCGGTGAGATCACCTAGGAAGTGGGAATAACAAAGAGAAGCCTCTTTGAGCCTGGAGCACATCACACTTGGCGTTTTCTTTGAAGAGGAAAAACGGGAAGCAATGTTTTCCTTATTTAAAGTTGAATGGTACATGATAGTGAAAATTTAGCACACCTAATACCATTTTTTTAGCTAATCTATTAATAAACATTTGTTAGGATTGACTATTCTAGGATACAGTGAGAAGTGTCATTGCATTCTATTAATAAATGTTCCTGGGCCTTTTATTCTATACTAAATTTACATGTTAATTTTGTATCTAGTTTATTCAAAAAACATAATCGTCATCTTTCCAAGACTGTATTTTACGCACAACAACCAAGCCATTATTCAGAAATCAAATTACTGAGACTATAAATAAGGCCTGTGTAGGAACCACTTAGCTAATTTGTTGTGATGTGGGTTTCTATTCTAGGCAAGAAGGTTGCCATTTAAAATTAGACACATTTGGAATTTGACGGGAAACTCAGGAATGAGCCATCATATTTCACTTAGATTCTGAATGAGCCAGATCTTTCTGAGTCAGTTTTACAAAAATTTAAGACGCAAGGGACCTTAGAGCCATGAGCCTGTTCTCACTAGGGATGGAGAATTGGTATCTGTCCCTTCAGGCTTATGATTTTAGAAGAGTTCTTTCCTCTAGTCAGGCCCCCGTTTCTACATCTTTGAAACAAGAAAGTCAGTATCTCTCTTATGAAATTATTGGAAGACCTGAAAGGAAAATGTGTGTGTTAGTGCATATATCTTAACAAACCATATGGAACAAGTTAAGCACTCAATAAGTAATGCTTAATATATTTTTTGACACTATGTAGGAGGTTATCTATAAAATTTTTGGACTTGATTTTAAAGCATTGTATTATAATATTATAATATTATGGTACCAGAAGGAATAATTGAAAACATTATTCCAAGTTTTTAAATCATATCCTGAAAATATATGTATTTGGGGTTGGATTTTTTTTTTTACACTTTTCACTTACTTTTTCCAGCTTTTTTGAGATGACATTGACATGCAACATAATATATTCATAACTACCCATATTCCATAAACCTACTACCCACAATAGATTATTTGTTTAAAATGGAAAAGAAAGAACATACATGTTCAAGCTTAATAAAAAATGAAATTGAATAGTTAAAAGGGGCTGCTTGGCACCGGGGAGGGTAAAGGATTGCATTTCTAGACAGGATAAAGCACTGAGATCTGTTAAATGTGTGGCTGTGTAGAATATAAAAAAAAAAAAAAAAACAGATTAAGTGACTGTATTTATTATGTTGATGTAACACTCAGGATCTAGACAGGAGGCAGAAATCTTACCAGTATTTGAATAGGGGAATATTTCCTGTTCCTTATTAAATATTAAGAAGTATTTTTTAAAAAAGTCTTTTTAACTAGTAAAAGGCAGTAAAGGGGGTAAAAGAAGACTAAGCATTCTTACAACAGTATACGCAAGAAAGGAAAAACTTAGAAGACCCTCACTCCCACCCACCCCCATCTAAGATGGAGATTGAGACCTCTTGGGAGAGGACAAGGCTGGTGGCAGAGAAATCAGTCAGAGGGAGATGGCCAGAGCTGGTCCACAGGGAAGGCTTGTTGAGTGGCCAAGAAACTTGCTGAAAGATGCAGACAGTCTGAGGTTCTTTACCCAGCTGGGAGATCCAAATCTTCATTCCTGAAGGTTCCAAGTTCTCAAAAATAACTTTCCTGGGGTGTTTGGCTGGCTCAGCCAGTGGAGCATGCAACTCTTGACCCCAGAGTTGTGAATTTGAGCCCCATGTCGGGTATAGAGATTACTTAAAAATAAAATATTTAAGAATAAATAAATAACTTTCCCTCTGCCCTTCAGGTTCTTGGCTGAGACTTTCGGTCATTAAAGATTAACAGGAGAAGCAGAGAAGTTTAATAACATATATACATATCTCCTGTATACACAGAAGACACCCAGTAAAGTTTAGTAACTCCCCGAAAAGGCCCAAGCTACCACCTTAAATACCATTTCCACCTAAAGATGATGAAAGATGTTGGAGGGTGTTGGAGGGTGAGGGGGAGCCATTATGGGAGGTTATCAAGCAAAGGAGTGTACAATAAAGGAGGGTCCGGCCCTCCTTTAAGTTCTTACTTTATCCATTGTTAGGTTTCTAGACATATAGTCCTCCTCTCTTCCTGGTTCAGCTAGGGAGACACCCTTACAAATAGAGATACCACTTATAAATGTAAATGTCCCTTACAAAAAGGGCCACTTCTACTGTTTTCAGAGCTTCTCCTTTGCCCGCTGGTCCTTAAAAATAACTAACTCAAGAATCCTTATGCCCAAGAGGAACATTTTAGGGTGGCAAATTCTGCTCCCTTGTAGTGTTGTAGAGAGCAAAATGGAATCTGGCATGTCAGGCAGGGGCCTGGGTCAAGCGATGACACCAGCTAGGAGATATTATGGGGACCACCGTCAGCTGACACGCCAGAACTGGTAATCAGAGGAGGTCTGCAGAGATCCAAAACCTTTTTTTTTAAAAGGGGAATTTTATTTATTTATTCATGAGAGACACAGAGAGAGAGAGAGGCAGACACAGAGGCAGAGGGAGAAGCAGGCTCCATGCAGGGGAGCCCGATGCAGTACTCGATCCCCGGATCCTGGGATCACACCCTGAGCTGAAAGCAGACACTCAACCGCTGAGCCATGCAGGTGTTCCACATTAAAGCCCTTTAAAAAGGAAAGGATTTGGGCAGCAAAGTGTTGGACTCTTCAGACCTGACCCCTCTGTCTTACCACTTAAAAAAAGGCAAATGCCGCCAAAGGCCCTGCCTGATTGATCTCTGACCAGAACCGAGATCCTTCACTGCTGGAACATGAGCAGTAAGTGCCAAGGGCTGACCCAGACCAGACGGGGGCCCCATCTCAGCTGCGCACCCACAGACTGACTTTGAGTTTGGTTCGTTAACTTCCCACACTCTTCTGTTATCTTGCTTGTTGTGTGGTTTGTCTTCTGTCCTGCTTTGTATGTTGTCTAAGAAGCCAAGTTTAATCAGATGGTGAATGTCATTGAGTTTGCAATCCTAAACCTGCTTTATAATTGTGATTTAACTTTGCTCTATGGTTGAATAAAGCTGACATCGTGGAAAGGCACAACCTTTCCACAATGTGTGCGCCTTCATAGCGTGCTCATGACAAGCATGGAAAGGCCAAGAAGCACCCTAGAGAATCCCCCGGGTTCCAGAGATGGTCTTCGCTGACTCCATTGTATACCAACAACTCACTTGCTCCTTCATAATCAGAATCAATCACTTTGGCCGGACCCCATTCTCTGCCTTTTAGTTCAATGACAAAAGGATCACAAAGTGGCCAGGTTCGATTAAATCTCATCTAATTCAATGGAACTCTTGTGTTTCTGGGTGGAAGCATGCTTCCCCTGAGGACTGTGACCTCCAAGCCAGCACATCATAAAGTTGCTGGGACAGGAAGCAATACTTTTGGTAGAAGGTTATTAGGTATATCAGGGAGAGAAGCCACTTCCACTTCTGTCTCTAGGTTCCTGGACCTATGGCTGGGGGAGAGAGAGCACCACATACTGATTCAAAGTATGTACTGTATCCTGGAAGGCAGAAACACATCCTTTCATGGATCTGTCTCACAACTACCATAATCAAATCTTCAGTGAGCTATTTTACCTTTTCATTAGGCTTGCACTCCTGGGTGATGGGATATGTGATAAAACCAGTGAGTTCCATGGGCATGAGCCCTTGCTACATTTCTTTTGCTAGGAAATGAGTACCCTTATCAGAATGATTATGTGCACTATGTCACAAGGATGGATGTTGGGGAACAGAGGGCTGCTAAGGAAAAAGCACAAACTGCCACCCCGTAAATGACCCCACCCCAGGGTGGGATATGTGTGACATTCCTCGGGAAGTTGCCAATTGTCTTAATGTTAATGACCTGCTTGAGGGATAAACAATCTTTAACTTGACAATGGCAAGGCCTCCAGGTTCTGGTAGGTCCTCCTTTGCATATGAAAATCCTTTTGAAATCTGCCTTTTCCTTACCTCCCCCAACTCTGCAGGTATATAATCAGCCACCCCTCACAAGCCTGGGGCAGCAGCTCTTCCTGCCCCCAGGTCCTGTCCCTGGGCTTTAATAAAACCACCATTTTGCACCAAAGATGCCTCAAGAATTTTCTTGGTCTTTAGCTCCAGACCTCACCCCACCAAACCTCACCTATAATCCAAAACCTCATCAGTGGATAAGGCATTTTGTAGTGAATAGTGGCATCATGGTCAGGGAATACAAATCCATATCCAGAATACATACATGTCTCTCCCAGAGAGGATGGTGGAAGAGGTTCAGTGTTATCAGGCTGCCACTAGGCGTCTGGCTATCCCCACTGGTTAATACTGGCATATTAGGGATTCAGTATTGATCTCTATTGTTGGCTGATGAGGCACTCAATGCTTGCAGCAGCCAGAACAAACTCAGAAGTCCATGTTGTCGAACTCCATCCCTTCCACCATAGCCATTTCGTTCAAGGGCTATTGAGCGAACACTGGAATGGTTGCAGCAACTAGCTGCTGTCCACAGTGTGTCATTTTACCTACTTGGTCATTGCATACTTTATCTGTGGTGGATGACCCTTGGTGAGCATTCACACGGTACTCAAGTATCTTCATAGCCCGTGCCCATTCTTTATATATATATATATATATATATATATATATATATATATATATATATATAATGTTATTTGTTTATTTGGAGAGCATGAGTGGTGAGGGGGAGGTGCAGAGGGAAAGGGAGAGAGAGAGAGAGAGAGAGAGAGAGAGAGAGAATCTCAAGCAGACTGAGCCCTGAGCCACAGAGCCTGACATGGGGCTCAGTCTCATGACCCTGAGATCTTGACCTGAGCCAAAATCAAGAGTTGGATGCTTTAACCGACTGAGACACCCAGGCGCCCCTAGCCTGTACTCATTCTTAAAGGGTCATCTGCAGAACTCTTCCCCAGACTTTCTTGTCACCAGTCTCTCAGTCTTCTTCCTTCCAAGTTCCTGACCATTTTTCAGTTAAAACTTTAGCAACAGTATACAAATTAATGCAGGTACGCAATTATGGCTCGCTCTCATCCAGAAAAAGTAAAGGACCAAATGGACTACTTCAGTTCTATTAGGTGGAAGGATTTTCCTTCATTGCTGTCCCTCAAGGTCACCTCTGAGCGGAGCTGTAGTGGAGCTGTGGAACTATAGGCATCCCCATCCTGATGGCAGTCCCCTCTATTAACTAGGCTTGAGTTTTTTTCTTCCTCAATCAACTGATTGTACAGAATTTGCCATGAGGCTGTAACTATGGTTTGGAGGGGAAGAGGCAATCGGAGCAGGAGGTATGGGCTTCCTGTAAATGTCTTTCCTTCTGCTTGAGCCTCGTCTCTTATGTCACTTCCGTGCTCATGCCCAAGTGTGTGGTTTGGTGGGTAAGATAAAACCTAATTTATCATGGGAAACTCAGGCCTGATGACTCATGTTTACAGGAGTTAACATTCAGTCTTTTCCAGACTCAATTGTGAGCCAGTGCTGTTTCTCAAAAGGATGATAGTCATCTACATAAGAAGGCATAAGATTCGCTCTAAAGTCCTAGAGGCCTTCGCTGTGATTTTCTTAGTGGTGCTTGCCAGAGGATCACAGATCACCCCTATTTGTTGTAGACAAACAGTGCCATTATCTACTGGATCATAATGTCCAAGTGGAAGAGCAGCTTGCACTACAGTCTAGATTTCTTTTATTGTAAACTTTCTTAAAAACTGGCAGCTTTGCAGTTAGAAAATGAGTTGAAGCAGCATATACAAATGTGGTATACATTGCTTCCAGTCACATTTCATTGTTCATTAAAGCCTAAAACGTTGACAATTCTTGCTGGTTGAAATTGATGAAATTTGAACTTGCTTGAAGAATGCATATGATGTTTTAAAAATACTTTACTTTGAAATAACTTCGAATTGACAGAGGAATTGCCAGAACAGAACTAAGATCCCTCATATCCTCTTCACCTAGATTCATCAATTCTTAACCTTTCACCTTGTTTTTCCACCCCCCTGCTCCCCCCACTCCTCTTCTTTGTCCCTTCTGTGTGCACATTCACACATAAACGAATTCATATACTCATTATTATTAATCTTTTTAGAACATTTTGAGAGCAAGCTATAGGATTGGTGCCCATCACTGCTAAGAATTAGTGTGTTTTTCCTAAAATGTATATTCTCCTATATACCTAACGTACAGCTCTCAAAATCGGGAAGCCAACATTAGCCCAGCACTACATCAGGCCCCTTCAAGTTGTGCCAAGGGCACCAATGATAGCTTTTTTCCTTTCTGGTCTGGGATCCTATCTAGGAGTATGTTGCATTCAGCTATCCTGGCCCTTCAGACGCATCCAGTTTGAAAGAACTCCTATTGCCTCTAGCTGTCCTTTATGTCCTTGACATTTTTTAAAAGTATAGACTTTGGATTTAGTGTCCAGCTCCGTCTAGTGTTTTCTTATAATCAGACTCTTATTATGCATTCTTGGCAGGAAATGCCACAGAAATGGAGGTATGTGCTTTTCAGGGCATCCACTTTAGTGGGCACACGTTCATTATGTTTCCCTGTTGGTGCTTTAACCTCGACCTCATTGGGTTGGTGTCTACCAGGATTCTCTACCAAAAATTTGCCATTTTTTGCAATAGATTAACATTTTGTGAGTAGGTATTACAAAATCTCCTTTTCCTTTCTTCCCCCTTAGCTTCATTGAAATACAATTGACACATAACACTGTGTAAGTTTAAGGTGTATGATGTGATGATTTGATATTTTGTATATATTGTAAAATAGTTACCACAATAAGGTTATTAACACATCCATCACCTCACATTGTTATGTGTGTGTGAACATTTAAGATTTATTCTCTTAGCAACTTTCAAGTATGATACAGTATTGCTGACTATAATCACCAGGCTGTACATTAGCTAGAACTTATTTCTCTTATAACTGGAAGTTTGTACGCTTTGACCAACATCTCCCCATCTCCCCAGGCCTCAGCCTCTGCAACTGCCAATCAACTCTCTGTTTCTATGAGTTTGCCTTTTTTAGATTCCACATATAAGTGAGATCATACAATATTTGTCTTCCTCTAACTTATTTTACTTAGTATAATGCCCTCAGAGTTAATCTACGTTGTCACAAATGATGGGATTTCCTTCTTTTTTATAGTGGAAGATTATTCCATTGTATGTAAACACTACATTTTCTTTATCATTTATCCATTAATGGGCACTTAGGTTATTTCCATGCTTTAGCTATTTTGAATAATGTTTCAGTGAACATGGGGTGGAGGGGTGGTAAATATTGAGATAATAACTTAATTTCCTTTGGATACATTCTCAGAAATGGGATTGCTGGGCAGCCCCAGTGGCCCAGCGGTTTAGCGCCGCCTTCAGCCTGGGGTGTGATCCTGGAGACCTAGGATCGAGTCCCACGTCAGGCTCCCTGCATGGAGCCTGCTTCTCCCTCTGCCTGTGTCTCTGCCTCTCGCTCTCTCTGTCAGTCATGAATAAATAAATAAAATCTTAAAAAAGAAAGAAAGAAATGGGATTGCTGGTACATGAAGTATTCTATTTTGAAGTTTTTGAAAAAAATTCCTTGTTTTAATCACAATTCCACTGACCAGCCTTACCTGTCATTGAAGACTCCCACCTAAATGAGACGCCACTATGGCGGTTGCCAGATGCTGATGCTCTATCTTCCTCGGGTTTTTTTACATTTTTACATTTATGTACTCCTTCTCCCAATCATGCTGGCTCTGTGCTGCTGCTTGTGTTTCTCACACTACCCTACATTCTTGGCTACGAGGCCTGTTGGCCTTTTCCTCTGCATGGCTCCTAACCTTTCTTATGAAGAAATTGACTCATGTCACTGACCACCATGTTGATTCCTCCACTCTGGCAAGGTAAGGGAATGGAAGGAATAGGAAGATGGAAAAGAAAGTGACTATATATGATTTTTATAGGGAGAACTGTGGGGAGACTATATTTTAGGCTGAAGGTACTGCCCAACCTTCAGATACAGATGTATTTTGAGAACACTTAATAGATGAGTATGGTACATAGGGTATACAAAATGAAAGATGAGTTTACCACTACCTCACAATATATAACGTATTTTTGTTTACTTGTTTACTGGTTGTCTCTCCCTTTAGAATATAAGTTCCATGAGAACAAAGACTTTGACTTGCCCATTCCTATTACCTTTGTGCCAGAAACAGTGCCTGGCAAACAGTAGGTACTCAGTTATTCTTTGTTAAGTGCATGAAGCTCAGATAAGTAGTTTGCACCCATAGTTTGGAGGTCAGAATAAGAAGACTGAATATAATTCTCTTGGACAGTGGAAGGCTATTAAAGTCTTTATAGCAGGATAGTGAAAGAACGCGAGTTTTAGTAAGATACCTCTAGGGACCATGGGAATGATAGATTAAAAAGACAAAAATTTGGAACCTGGTCATAGTTTTAGGAAACCTTTATTGTCTACATTTTGTGGGACACTTGTTTGAAAGTATAATGATTTTATTTTTATTTCATGTTTTAAAAGATTTCCAAATGTATAAAAAAAGGAGAATTTCTTTAAAATTTATAAAACATATGTCCTAGAAAAAGCCTGCCACATGTACAATTTGTCATCTATAATAGTTGCCATACTTAAAAACTATCAAAAATATTTTCCCTAAAATTTTACATCATCACCCTTAAAAATTGCTTTTTTCTTATTTCTTATAAACTGTTTTAAAACACGTCTTAAAATTTTTATAATTGATCATATGATTCACCCATTTCTATAGTATAGTACAATATCATACTTAATTTTAATATAATAATTATAATTTATGGTTTTCACAAATGATTTTCAAAAATGGTTATAAATTTTAGACAGACAAAGCTTTGAATATTGATGATCTTTTTAGTTAATTATTATATCTTAGTCTTAAAAAATTTCAATACAGGGGTGCCTGGCTGGCTTAATCAGAAGAGTATACAATTCTTGATCTCGGGGTCATGAGTTTGAGCCCCATTTGGGGTGTAGAGATTATTTAAATAAATAAAGAACTGTAAAAAATAAAATTAAATGAAAAAATTCAATACAACCAGCATTTATTGAGAGGATTTTATGGGTCAGGACTCTGCAGTGTTTGAAATCTTACCCTACTTACAAGCTAACGAGTTTGCTTATTTTATGGCCCCTAGCAGAAGACACAAGACTCCTGGATCAGAGACAAAGGACTTTATCATCATTGCAAAACCAGTATCCAGACCTTCATATTTGTTTGTCTTGATCTGCCATGCCCCCTCAGTGCCATGAGGGAGACACTAAAGGCCCATCACAGATACCTATATACACAGCATGTTGCATCCCTGAGCTCACCACTTTATTTTTTATTTTTTAAAGATTTTATTTATTTATTCATGAGACACACACACACACACACACACACACACACAGAGTCAGAGACATAGGCAGGGGGAGAAGCAGGCTCCATGCGGGAGCCTGATGTAGGACTCGATCCCGGGACTCCAGGATCATACCTTGAGCTGAAGGCAGGAGCTCAACTGCTGAGTCACCCAGGCAACCCTCACCATTTTAATAGTAAAGAGTACCAGCCTGCTTCTTGGTGGAGGAAAGGCATTACCTCATCCTTTAAGGTTGCTCACTGCAAACACAATTCTGAGGAATGGCCTGTGGAAAGAGTGGCCAGGATTTTGCATTCCTGGCATATGCAGAAAGAAGGTGCAGGACACTCAGGGACCAAGGAGATTGCCTCTTCCAACAGAACTCTGTTAGTGACGGGGGGGAAAAAAAGGCTCCTAAAATGAAATTGATCAAATCTAAAATATAATTTTCTGTGGAAAAACACCAGAAATATTAGTTGAAACTGAGGTATACAACATTACTGCTGTTCCCTCCCCATCTGGATAATGCTACTGTATTGATGAGTGTGTAGAAAATTGGTTGAAAATTTAGTGGGGTTAATTGAAAATCATTATATTAAATGTTTAATATTTTATAAGTTTATACTTAGTCTTTCTTGGTTAAATATTACTGTACTTCAATGGTTTTTTTCCAAACATGATGAAAAAATTATGATACTTCAGAACATAGTAGCTGATGGAAATAACTGCCCCACAGCACCAATAACATATATATGACATTGCAGGAAGGCCAGAGGTATGACAAGTTTTCGAGCTAGTTGAGTCAATGGCTAAACAAAGTCATCAGTCAAAGTTACTTCTGTTTATTTTTAAAAAGCTCATAATCTATGTACTGACTTTGCCTTTGGCTGACCCTGCTTGTGGTCACCAGATGGCTGTGGCACTTCTTGGCATCACTTCAACACATGGCAATATTCAGAGTCACAGAAGAAAACTCTCCTCTGGTGCCCCTGTGTAGGAGCATAGAAAGTTTTACCCCAGGTCCCTCAAAAGATCTTTCCTCTTGTCATTCTTGCTAGAACCAATTCCATACCCACCCCTAAAACAATCTGCCCAGAAGAATGGGATCTCTGTGATGGGCTGAGACCAGACAAGAGCTACCCTTGGCACTGGAAACATGGTCACCCTGCCCTGAATTCTGTGGGACATGATCCTGAGACTCTGCCAGCAAATAAAAAGGAGGGAAAGGGTTGCAGGGGTGCCCCCTTCAGAGTCTGTGCCAGCTGGACAGCAAACCAGTGAAGATAGTAGCTCACTCTGTCTTCAGAGTCTATCCTGAAAAGTCTGGTAATTCTACTTGGGCTTTCATGGCATTCTGTTTTTAGCTGACATTTTATTTTATTGTATTTTATTTTATTTTATTTTATTTTATTTTATTTTATTTTTATTTATTTATGATAGTCACACAGAGAGAGAGAGAGAGAGAGAGGCAGAGGGAGAAGCAGGCTCCATGCACCGGGAGCCCAACGTGGGATTCAATCCCGGGTCTCCAGGATCGCGTCCTGGTCCAAAGGCAGGCGCCAAACCGCTGTGCCACCCAAGGATCCCTTTAGCTGACATTTTAGAAACTGGTAGTTTTGGTTAAGTTTGATCAAATTCACAAAGAGCGCATCCAGAAAATAGGCTTTCTTTTTACTATTTGAGAATATTAAAGATCTATCTGAGGTGTTTACAAATGCTTAAGTTCCTTGCCTATTCAGATTTTGCAGGAATGGAGTTTGAAAATCAAATATAGTATGGTGGTGTGATTATCTTAAAGAATAATCCTCAAATTTTTTGGTTTAAAGAACTTTCATAGTCTCAAAAATTACTGGGGACCTCAAAGAGCTTTAGTTTATACCTATTCTTAGTGACCATATTAGAATTTTAAAAGGAGAAATTAATATATGTATATTAATTCATTTATAATAATAGTAAACCAATTCTATGCTAACATAAGTAACATATTTTAAAGAAAATGAACTCTATTTTTTAAAACAGGAACTCTAATGAGTATAGTGTCATTGCTTTACATTTTTGCACACCTTTTTAGTGCCTGGCTTAATGCATTATAGCTGAATTTTCGTATCTGCTTCTACATTCATATCATGCATTCACATAACCTGTAGCTTCTGGATAACTCCACTGAACACTACTGTAAGAGCATGATAGTGGAAAAGGCAAATAAAATATTAATACTATTATGAAAATAATTTTGACCTCGTGGATTGCTTGGAAGAGTGTCCTGGAATCCCTGGTGTTTTCAGGCCACTCTTTGAGAACCACTATCTTGAAGTATTTTTGCTTGATGTGTCTGTGCATAATTTATAATGTCTTTAAAACAGCAGATAGGATATTAAAAGGAGGCTCAAATATATCAGGAAATGGAAATAAGATGAGTAGCAGTGGGAAAATATACCACAGTTCAGGGAATCTGATAATCTACAGAGTCCTGGTGAAAACCCTAAATCATGAGCAAGTAATTCAGAGCTTTCCTCACTCTACCAGTCCCTTTGAATCTTTAAAACATAATATGATTTACACAAAAATATGTGTCATAATACATATTTTAAAATAAGTTATCTACTATATAAAGCACTTTTATTCTCCATTTTTTTCCAGACTTACTATTTCAGATGATTTGAAAGTTGGCTTTTTCAGTACAGACCATGCTACTCAAACGGATTACAGTGAAATTCTGCCTTTAAAAGAGTTGAGTTCATCTACAGAAAAGCTAATACAGGTAAATCTGGATTTGTTTTCAAACTTCTGAGATCATTATAGGTATTGTTTGCCTTGTGTCTCTTTCCTTTGCAGAATTTAAATGAGTAAAAATGTTTAAATATTAGCATCTTTACAAGCTGACTTGGATGACAGTTGTGTTTTTTAAAATAATTTGTATAAACTACTCCTTATATTTATGTCATGTTTATATATGTTAACCTGTTTAGTGAAGTGGGTTGTTACTCTCTTTGGAATTCTTTTGACATCTGTCAACATTTTCTATTTATGATACTTTTTTAAGAATTATAAAAGATTTTTGAATTGTAGAAAATGTGGAGAGTAATATGATGAATAATTGTGTTACCCTCATACAATTTTGTCAAATCTTGACATTCCACCATTATTTCCTTTGGATCTTTTTGATTGTAAAGAAACAGAACATCTCATACACATCAGATATGAAGAGTTATTAAAATCTCTAATCCATAGAACTCTCATGGGATAGCATACTACTATGAATACTCTTGTTTACTTTGCTTCTGTTTTTTCACTTAACAATGTAGAAAATCATTCCATGTTGGTACATAATTTTTTCATCATTTTCACGAGTATATTCTATTATAAAATGTGCATCATTTATTTAGCTCTCCCCCTATGAAAGGACACTTTAGTTGTTTCAAATCATCTACTGTGATGAAGAATTCTGTACATACTCATAGGCCAACAAATCTGTAGCATAAATTTAAAAGTGGAATTTCTGAGACAGAGAATGTATGCATTAGTCATTTTGAAAGATGTTGCCAAATTGCCCTGCTGAGAGATTGTACAATGTGCACCCCTACTAGTAACTTTTGGAGGTGTCTCTTTTCTTTCATGCTTGCTAGTTACCTTTTCTAATAATACCTTCACAAAAGTTTTATAACTTTATTTCCTTGCAACTGGGCACATCCAAATGAGTAAATTCTGGTCAGTAGAATTACATGGAAATATTATATGGCAGCTTTGGGGAAGCTTCTTGAAGAAACAATTCACATGCACTTACTTTCTGCTACTTCACTTCTTTCTCCTCCTCTTCTTCCTTCCCCTTTCCTTCTTTCCTCACTCCCTCCTTCCCTCCTTTCCTTTCCTTATTTTTGTGCCTAGAACATGGATGCTTCCGTTTGCACGATGATTCTGAGGCAGTATACACAGCATAGTAATAAGGTAGAAGGATCTTAGGGGTTTTTCACCACTGACTGCCTACCGCAATTTCTAGTGAAAGAGAAATAAAATTTATTTCCCTTTTGTGCTTCTGTTATTTGGATTTTTCAAATATAGCTGAACCAAATTCTGATACACATGCTTAAATCAGATTAAGGATGTTTCCTCTATTTTTAATTAATTAAAAGCATTTAAAAAATCATGAATGAAAAATAATCATGAATGACCTGATTTGAATGCTTTCCATACTATTGAGTCATATGGCTTTTTTCCTTTATGTGATGATGTGAACACTGACTTTTGAATAGTAAACGTAGAATGAACCCAACTGGACTATAATGTTTCTTTTGCTTTCCACATCATTTGCTATATTTCTACTAATGATTGCTCTCCATTTATGTTCATAAGAGACTGTCCTATAAATTTATCTTTTCTTCTTATACTATTGTTCACTCTTGGTACCAAGATCATAGTATCTTTCATACTTTCATACTTTCATACAATGAGTTGGGAGATGTTTCTCAGTCTATTTTCTGGAATGGTTGGCATGAAGTAGAATTATCTATCTCTTCAGTGTTTGTTAGAACTTCCTTGTAAAATTGCATGTGCTTATTTTTATTGCTATTTTTATTTTGTTATGGTATAGTATGGTTTTCTTTTTTTTTTTCTTTTTTTTTTTTTATTTATTTATGATAGTCACAGAGAGAGAGAGAGGTAGAGAGAGAGAGAGAGAGGCAGAGACACAGGCAGAGGGAGAAGCAGGCTCCATGCACCGGAGCCCGACGTGGGATTCGATCCTGGGTCTCCAGGATTGCGCCCTGGGCCAAAGGCAGGCGCTAAACCGCTGCGCCACCCAGGGATCCCTAGTATGGTTTTCTTAAATATTCTTGGGTCAGTTTTGACATTATATTTTTCTATAAAAATATTTATTTTGCCAAGTTTTCAAATTATAGGCATAATGTTGACTGTCTTCTCATTACTTTTAAATCTTTGTTGTGTCTGTAGTTATATTTTTAAAAAATACTAATATTAAAAAAATGAAAATAAAATGCTAATATTGTGTGTATACCTCTTCTTTTTTTTTCCTAGAAGATCTTGGAAGCTATATCTATCTCATTATTATTATTATTATTTTTTAACTCAAATAGAAATCATTGGTTTTTATGGTCTGAATAATAAAAACAGCACAGTCACAGACGCTGAACGTGATCGTGTGGGGTTCCTAAAAAGAAAAGAACCAAAGAGAAGGAGCATAAAATCTATATGTAAACTCAGAAAAAAACCTCTGGGTGATCCCTGAAACACACGCATGTGGAGCACGCGCACATCTGAGGTTTTATAAACCTTCAGATTTATAATCCTCTCTATCATATCTTTATTTCTAGTTCATAAATTTCATATCTTTATTATTTAACTGCTTTTACTATTTTGGGTTCACTTTGTTTTCCTTTTTCTAATTCCTTGAATTGGATCTCAGTATCAATTAGGATATCATATAGCTCTATTTTAGAGAATGCAACTATATCGGCTTAATCAAATAAGTCATATATATTATTTTCCTTTACTTCATTGTGCATAATTATAATAGCTGCTTTAAAATCTTTGCCAAGGCTTGTGTAATACTGGTGTTGGTCTCAATCATTTTTTTCTTGGGACTGAATCACATTTTCCTGGGATTTTTTTGTTTTGTGTTTTTGTTTTTGTTTTAAATATCAGGTGTTTGAATTATATCCTGGATATTGTGAATGTTATGTTCTGGCTTCTAATATGTATGTATATTCCTTCAGAAGACTGTTGATGTCTGTATTTTGGCACATAATAAACTTGTTTGGATTCCAACTGCAAATGTATCTTGGTTGACAGCCCAAATCTCACAGGCTGCTTGCAGTGTGCTCCATGTGCATGTGTTTCAGGGATCACCCAGAGGTTTTTACTGAGTTTACATATAGATTTTATGCTCCTTCTCTTTGGTTCTTTTCTTTTTAGAAACCCCACATGATCACATCCAGTGTCTGTGATTGTGCTGTCCTTTTATTATTCAGACCATAAAAACCAATGATTTCTATTTGAGGCTTAGCTGCCTTGTGAGGTCACTGAACATAGCTACCCAGCAGGCATCTCACCCTGCATCAGTTCCTTCCTCCAATTTTTCAATCCCCTCCAGGATTCTCCTGCTTCTGTTTATTCTCCAGTGTCTTCAAGTTGTTGGTTGTGTTTTGTTCATATTTTATCTAGAGTTTATAGTGCTCTCTGGGAATCTTCAATCCAGTGAAGTTTGTTTGACCATACAGGATTTCCATGCCTCTCTTTTGCAGAATATGCAATTCATCTAGAACTGGGTCTTCTAAAGGCAAAGTCATCTCTGCCTGTTCCAGGAATTTAAGGAATTACTTAAGACATCACTTGCTTTCAAATATTTTTAAACATGATTTCTCAAGATAGTACTCTTTATGAGTTGACAACAGGGTATAAAGAAATAGGGGGATGAGACAGTCATAATTTTTCAAATCTGGGCCTTCCATTACTGGCTGTGTAATGTTGGATTAGACAGTCACTTAACCACTTGAAGTCTTGTTATCCTCATCTGCAAAATAAAATCTTTCCTATAGTTTCAGGATACTAAAATGAGATGTTTTTCAGGATGCTAGTACACCAGGTATCAAATTCCAAAGTGAGTTTGAGTTAGATCCCATTTGCAGAATTTACAAAAGGAATGTTGCATATCAGATCCATGACTCTTAGCTTTTGAAATAGATCAAGGACAACAAAAATAAAGGAGTCAGGAGGTGAAGAGCAAAATTACTGAAGTGATCGAGAAAGCTCTATTGCCATGCTCTTTATAGGGTAAGAGGTACCAGAAGTGATCTTCCTCAACTTAAGGCTAGTAAGGCAGCCTTGTATGAAACCTGAAGTATGTTTGCTGCTTTTGGAAGACACAGGGGACTGGTGTTGATCCTTACATAAGGAAGCTAAGGGTTATGGGATGAGGAATGTGTGATTATTTCCCATGGACCATACATGGCCTTTGAAAGAGTGAGAGAAAGTGCATCATCATGAGGTCATTCTGGGCCCTATCTAGTAGAATGATCTAAAAGGACAGAGGACCCTCAACAGCAAGGAGAAGAAAAAAAGAGCTCTATATTCATAGGAGTTTAGGAAAGAATAGCAATGATCACCCAGTCTTACTTGGATGTGTTTAACTTTTAGTAATCATATTCTAAATGCCACTTTGAGGCTGTGTTTTGAGTGACAGTAGGACTTCCTATTCCAAAAAATGAGTAGAAATGTCATGGAATTGCCTAAAGTTTCCATTCAGGGCAGGGGGAAGATTGCCTAGTGAATACATTTTAAATAGTTGGTGGAAGACAAAAACACAGTGTATGTTTTAATGATCAGAAATTATTAGGGATCCCTGGGTGGCTCAGCGGTTTAGGGCCTGCCTTCGGCCCAAGTTGTGATCCTGGAGACCTGGGGTCGAGTCCCACATAGGGCTTCCTGCATGGAACCTGCTTCTCCCTCTGCCTGTGTCTCTGCCTTTCTTTCTCTCTCTGTCTCTCATGAATAAATAAATAAAATCTTTAAAAAAATGAAATGATTCTTAGTCAACAGGCTAGTTATGTATTTAAGTGCTTGGCTAATAAATTCACAAAGAATATTAATTTTTGCCTATCTTTTCTGATTTAATATCCACACCTTGGACTATACCTTTCGAGGTATGATAAAGCGTTGATGTTAGCCACAGGTATTTTATTCTGTATGAGAAGAAACTGCCAGGCACCTTCTCTCCCTTACTCCATTAGCATATGTCAATGTAGCAGATTAACTAGAGTTCTCCAATGTACCCCATATTACAGAGGTTTTCTTAAAAGGCAGGACAGGTCCCCCTGACTACATTTCAAGTAATATGCCCATGTTAGGAAGGAAAAATTTTTTCTTTAGCCTTCAACATTCTTTTTTCTTTTTTTTTAAGATTTATTTATTTATTCATGAGAGACACAGAGAGGCAGAGACACAGGCAGAGGGAGAAGCAGGCTCCCTGCAGGGAGCCCAATGTGGGACTCAATCCCAGATCCCATGATCTCGCCCCGAGCAGAAGGCAAATGCTCAACTGCTGGGCCACCTGGGCGTCCCACCCTTCAACATTCTTCTAGCTGGTCTAAGAATCAAATTGACAGGAGACAGATTAACAGGAGAAAAACAATTTAGTAATATGTATAGCTCCTGACTACATGGGAGAGACCCAGGAAAACTGAGTAACTCTCTGAAATGGCTGAAGCCATAACCCTTTTTTTGGGGGTGGTGGTGGTGAAGCCATAACCTTAAATATCCTCTCCAACTAAAGATAAAAGATGTCAGAGGATGAAAGGAGCAGTTATGGGAGTTTATGAGGAAAAGCACAGTATACAAGGGGATGGTGGTTATGCAGATTTAAGTCAACCTAAGAGTTTCTAGAGATTTTAAGTCATCCCCCTCTTGCTGGTATAGCTAGGGAGACAGCCTTCACAAGTGGAGATTTCCCTTATAAATTAGAGCTTTTCCTGTTTGCAATTTCTTAAAAATAATCAGCCTAAAATAATCAATATGCTAAAGAGGCATATCTTAAGGTGCAAAATTTGCTTTTCTACACCTGGAAACAGGTAATGTGCTAGAACCTTTACACAGAGCACCCTCCCTTACTCCCTGCAATAATGTATGTTTTTCCATTTTTAGATTATTAGATCTCTTCAAGTGGATTTTGGGTTCCTCAAACAATTGCTTCAGCTGAAATTTGAGGACCGTCTTAAAGAAGAATCTTTCAGTCTCTTCACTGCTCTACATGACAGGATCCTAAAAATTGAAAAACATTATCAAGAGGTACATGCTCTCTCATTTCCTTTATTTTATATTTATTTGTTTGTTTTAAATTTCTTTTGCTATTTTTGTTCATTCCAGGTAATTTTTGCAATTTTTTAAAACTATTTTATTTATTTAGTTATGAGAGACACACAGAGAGAGGGAGAGACATAGGCAGAGGGAGAAGCAGGCTCCCCTCAGGAACCCAATGCAGGACTCAATCCCAGGACCCTGAGATGACAACCAAAGGCAGATGCTCAACCACTAAGCCACCCAAGTGTCCCATTTCCTTTGTTTTATATGCAGATTGATCTTGTGCTTAGATAGGTATGTACCACAGTTTTGAATTTAGCAAATCATGAGGGCAATTAATTTGCATGTGTTGTGTCTCATACAATAGCTTTACTTTGTGTCAGGAACTTTGTCAGTGCTCTGTATACAAATTAATTTAGTTCTCACACTAACCTCATAAAGTAGATGCAATTATTAACTCTCTTTTACGGATGAGGAAACTGAGGCCCAGGAAGTTTAATTAACTTGCTCAAGGCCATCAGTTAAAAAAACAGCAGAGTTATTTTCCTGGCCAGCAGTTTGGTGCTTGAGATCTGGCTCTTAGGCACACAATTTTACATGATATTATTAGTGCTTATTATCTCTGTAGGAGCCAAAGGCTTGAAAACTCTGCAGCTTTCAGGAATTTCCTAAAATCTTTGCTCAGGTTAGCGTATTTATCTGTCATTAAGAACAGGTACTGGGCAGCCCAGGTGGCTCAGCAGTTTAGCGCCACCTTCAGCCCAGGGCGTGATCCTGGAGACCCAGGATCTAGTCCCATGTCAGGATTCCTGCATGGAGTCTGCTTCTCCCTCTGCCTGTCTCTGTCTCTGTGTCTCTATGTCTCTCATGAATAAATAAATAAAATTAAAAAAAAAAAAAAAGAACAGGTACTGCTAGTCCTCAGTTAAAAAACAAACAAACATGGGTACCTGGGTGGTTCAGTTGGTTAAGCATCTGACTTTGCTCAGGTCATGATCCAGGGTCCTGGGATGGAGCCCTGTGTCAGGCTCCCTGCTCAGTGGGGAGTCTGCTTCTCCCTCTGCGCCTCCCCCTGCTCATGCTCACTCATATGTGGAATATAAGAAAAAGTGAAAGGGATTATAAGGGAAAGGAGGGGAACTGAGTGGGAAAAATTAGAGAGGGAGACAAACCATGAGAGACTTCTAACTCTGGAAAAAAAACAATGGGTTGCCGAAGGGGAGGTGGGCGGAGGGATGGGGTAACTGGGTGACAGGCACTGAGGAGGGCACTTGATGAGATGACCACTGGGTGTTATATTATATGTTGGCAAATCTAACAAATAAAAACAAATGTAAAAAAAAAAAAAAAACCAACAACAACAAAGAACAACTCCTTTTCTATTGATTCCACCATTCTGAGACCACAGGAAGCCTTTAAATGTGTTTCCTCAAGTCCCTCAATAACACTTAAATGAAACCCAATTATTCCTGATCTACAGATAAGGAAACTGAGATAGTAAGGTTAAGTAGCCTGCTTCAGGTCAGACAGATTGAAAAGTGTCACAGTGATATTGAAATCCAATTCTGTCTGACTCTACAGTGTAATCATAGTTTCCACTCCATGCTAGAATCAGAAATGAAATCAGAATCAAGATTTGTGGGGGGGGGGGGGGGGGGGTTTATGTGCTGTCTTTCATTGTTACCCAAAAACAATGGTCAACTGGTTTGATTAATCAAAAATGACTGGTTTATGGATTAGTGGGTCTAGATTTCTTTTTATGAGCATATCCCATTAAAAATTACAAGGACTAGGAAAGAAAATGATTACAAATAGATTTTACTATTTTTAAAAGCAATTCTAGGAAGACAGTAAGAAGACTTAAATACATAAAGGGAAATAAAATGTTCACAATATCTGTATTTATTTTATCCATTTGAGCTCTCCATTGCTTATAATTAAGTATAAGTAAAACTTGAATATAGTGTCAGCAACTGAGTGGCTCATTCGGTTGGGTGGCTGGCTCTTGATTTCAATTCCAGTCATGATCTAAGGGTTGTGAGTTCGAACCCTGCATCAGGCTCTGTGCTCACTGCGGAGTCTGCCTAAGAGTCCCTCTCTCCCTCTCCTTCTGCTCCTTGCCCTGCTCACACGTGTGCGCTCTCTCTCTCTCTCAAAAATAAATAAATAAATCTTTTAAAAAACTCGAATACAGTGTAATAGCTGTAGTGTAGGATAAATGATTACAAATTGAACTTTTCACAGGATTTGTGATGATCTGAGCAATGGTTTTATACTGAGTCCCTTAGTGGGTATGAGACTCATATTTGGAAATACACTGTGGTGCTCATTGTACTTATTTTTGGTTTGCAGAATGAGGACACCATAAGAAAATGCTACAATCAGCAGCTGGCTGATGCCATAGCAGTTATCAAAGGAATGTACAAGGTGGGTGTCTAGTGCTATCATGGGCAAGGCCAGCTTTACATCCTGTGAGTGCACAGAGAGGGCTCGCTGGTGGTTCCCAGTCTGTGTTTTTGGCTTTGAAGATCTGTCTACTCCATTTTCAGGTCAGTGAAAAGGGATCGGGCCCAAGAGTGTTCACACTCATGTTAAATTGACCAAAATAACATTTTATGGTGACAGATCTGAATTTGCAGAGACTGGGAAATTCCAATTTGGTGTTCAGGTAAGTGAGGAAGCAATCCAAAGTTTGTTTGGTGGGATGCCTGGGTGGCTCAGTGGTTGAGCATCTGCCTTTGGCTCAGGTCATGTCCTGGAGTCCCAGGATCGAGTCCCACATCGGGCTCCCCACAAGGATCCTGCTTCTCCCTCTGCCTGTGTCTCTGCCTCTCTCTCTCTGTGTCTCTCATGAATAAATAAATAAAATCTTTAAGAAAAAAAAAACAAAATCTGATTAGTGAGCATGCAATTGGATAGAAGTTTAGGTAGTCTCGGAGAGTTCATTGTGATTGTCATAAATCCCAATGAATGGTCTCTGACCCTTGGTGGAGTAACTTTTCTACAGACGAGGACACATCTGTCTGCCAGATAGGGTGCTTCACTCTCCTACACAATGGGAACATTCATAGTTTTCGATGATTACCTTTTAGGCGTAGTAAGGACCTTGTGCTTCTTTTAGATTCTATAACTGTAATCTTGACTTTCATTTCAATAAACTACTGGGAAGAAATATTTTTTTTATTATGGCAAATAGTGCATCATTGATTGCATACTTCTTTTCATAGCATTTATCACATTTGTATTTAATTATGTAATTGCCTGTTACATGTTCTGTTCCATGCCAGACTGTAAGCCTTATGAGGGCAGGGATGTTGTCTGTCTCATTCACTGCTCTGCCTGCCTCTTAGCACTGTGCCTGATGCATAATTAACAATCAGCTAATAATTGCTAAATGAATGGATAGTTGCCTGTATGTGTGGCAGATACTGATGACTCAACAGTGATTATCCCTCTTCCTTTTTTTATTAGCAGAAATGCTTCTTACTATGAAGCCAAAATGCGAGATCTTTTCTTTCCTTGATTCCCTTTCAGATATGATATGAACATAGGCAAGATCAAGTGCCCAACCAATGTGACCTGAAGCTAAGTTGGCTGTGAGCTTTGGGGAGGAGGTTACTCTTTATAATTCAAAGAGTCTTATGGGAATAAATACCCCCTTTTTTTTTTTCTTTGCCTGCCATTTTTGTCTCCTTCTAATGCTTGGAACTACTGTAGCTAACCTACTACCAAGGACTGAAGCACTTTGGATGTGCTAGAGGTAGCAGAGTGGAAAGATAGAAAGCACTAGGGTCCTTGATGACATCATTGAACAACTAAATAACTCTGACTTGCCCTGTCTCTGGCCCTTCATTTAATGAGATAATACACTTTTAGTGTTTAAGTCACTGGTAGTTGCCAGTTCAGTAATTCATAGCTGAAAATATTCTAGGACTTCTCTGTCAACAGTCTCCATGATTCTGTGCTGATTGTGTTTCCAAAAGTGGCTGCAACATCATCTCACTCATGTGCAGTGTTATCTCCCACACAGAGGTGGAGCCTAACTCCTCCTCCACGAATATGGGCTGGCCTCAGTGCTTGCTTTTATAGGTATAGAAGATAAAAGAAGTGAAACTGCACCAGCTCAGAGGCTAGGTCAAAAGAAGCCTTGCTACCTCTTTCTCATACTCTTGGAACATTTGTTCTCCAGATTCACCCTCTCTGAATTCAGCCACCATGTTGTGAGAAGCTCAAACTGTTTGGAGGATCTACATGTGGGTACTGGATCCACAGGCTCAACTGAACTCAGCTGTCAAGTCATCCAGCCCCCAGCCATTTTGTCTTTCCATTTGAGGTCCCAGGCATTATGGAGCAAAGAGAAGCCATCCCATTGTGCCAGTCTTAATTTCCTGCCCCATAGAGCTTGTGAGCATGAAAAACATTTGTGGTTTTATGTCACAAAGGTTGGGGAGATGTATTATGGAGCAATAAATAGCTGGCCTGGTTTCCTTGCACTCACATCAATAAGCAACTGCCAAAATCTCTTTGTTGGACAGATGACTTCTCTAGTAGTACTGCCGGCACCACAGAGCATCGTGGTTAAGAGTTAGCATAATGTGTACTTTAGAACAGGGATCGTGGCTGACATTAGACTACTTGGGTTAGAATCCTCGCTCTGTCACTTTATCATTATGGGACCTTAGGGAAAATACTGAACCTCTCTGCCTCAGTTTCATCATCTGTCAAATGAGGATCATGATAGTGCCCCCCTCATAAGCTTGTTATGAGGATGGAATGAATTGATTCTGTGAAGCACATATAATAGTTCCTGGCACAAGATAAGTGCAGTCTAAGTGTCTGCTAAATAAATGAACATTTCACATATTCATGACACTCCTTGGTACTGGTCATTTCTTCTGCCCCTATATTATCTTAATATTTAGTCTTGTAGCTTTCTATTCACTGACTATATATGTCAGATATAGGAAAGTGCCCCTAAGATATCTGTAGTAATATTTGTCAATATTTGTTATGTTGAACCATATGACATTGCCACTTTAGAATCCCAAAATGTTGAATATCAGCAATGTCATATGCTTCAATGTGATAAACATACTTCTTTTAACAGATAATGGCAGCAACGTGTTGCATAAAATATTAGGCTGTAATAACTTAAAGTAGAAGAAATTCATTTTCAATTCAACCAAACACATGTTGAGTGAATACTGTGTGCTGAGATATGGTGGACACTGACATTACAAAGGTGAAAGAGAGAGGAACAGGGCCAGATTATAAACTCAGCCGTAATAGACTTTGTTCAGTGCAGAGATAAACATATAACAGGAATTATGGAAACACCATAAAGGGAGCAGTTATTTCTGCCTTCATGCTTTGGGAAGGCTTCTCAGAGAAGGTGATATTTGTGCTGAGTTTTAAAGTTGGTAGAGTCTCATTTGGTAGATAAATACAAAGGGATTGTAGGTAGATGGCATAGTGTCTATTAGGATATTTTCCATGGCAAGTGATATATATCGAATTCACACTGGCATTAGTTAAAAGAATTTATCAGGGGTTTCCTGGGTGGCTCAGTGGTTTGGTGCCTGCCTTTGGCCTGGGGCATGGTCCTGGAGTCCGGGGATCAAGTCCCGGGTCGGGATCCCGGCATGGAGCCTGCTTCTCCCTCTGCCTGTGTCTCTGCCTCTGTGTGTGTGTGTGCGTGTGTGTGTCTATCATGAATAAATAAATAAAAAATCTTTAAAAAAAAAGAATTTATCAGTTCATGTAACTATAAAGTGTAGTGATAGTAATGACTTTAGGAAAAGCTGGATCTAAGTGCTCAAAGAATGTTATCAAGAAACTGTCCCCTGCTTCTTCCTTCTTCTCTGATGGTGTAATTTCCAGGCAGGTTCTTTTCATGTGAGAGCAACCTTAGAGAGAGTATCTCTTTCTAAATAGTTCCTATAAGAGACTCAAGACTGACCCTGATATGGCCTACTTATTGTCCTCCACCCCCACCACAAGCCAAGCCAGAGTGACATATCAAGGACAGGGTTTACCCAAATGGAAAAGAGAGGTTTTGCTACCTAAAGGGGGGTATGCTGGGTAGGCAAAACTGGTTAGGCAAATTGGCTTCCCACTTCCAATAGCATATGAAAAAGCAAATAGGAACTGGTCAAAGTTGGTGACTGTTGCATTGCCCTACATGGTAGCCAGTAGCCACAGGTAGCTATTAAAACTGAACTTGAGGGATGCCTGGGTGGCAGTGGTTGAGCATCTGCCTTTGGCTCAGAGTGTGATCCCCAGGTCCTGGGATCAAGTCCTGCATTGGGTTCTCCTCAAGGAGACTGCCTCTCTCCCTCTGCCTATGTCTCTGCCTCTTGTGTCTCTCATGAATAAATAAATAAAATCTTAAAAAAAAAAACCAAAAACCTGAAGTTGGAATTAAATTTAAAAAATCAGTTCCTGGGTTGCATTAGCCATAGATTACCCAGCAATATTCTGTGAAACTGAATAACTTAGGAGAATTCATGAAAGTTTACACAGGTACGTTTGATTTATTTTATTTGACTTTTATGTTTTTATTAATAATAGTAAAAAGCTATGTTTTGTTGGGTGCTTTCTTTGTACCAGGCACCATACAAGGGAGTTTAGATCTATCATTTAATTCAATCTTTGCATGAGCAAGTACCAAGAACTGGGGCCCCACAGCAATTCCTCAATCTCTGATATGGCACAGAGTGGTGGTAATAACAGGAACCGTGTCATAGCCTCGTATTTTTACTTAGTGCTCTTGCTAATTACAAGGTAAATTAGACAGCTGTGGAAGTACCTGTGCTACCTGGCTTGTCCAAAATGTGGTGCGGAGAGTTGAAGTCCAAGTATCTTTTCCCTGGCTCAACCCTAATGAAGTAAGAGTTTTAAGTGGGCAGTAGTATCTTCATTGGCTAACTTAGGAAACTGAGCCAAGGTGACATTAGGCAACTTGCCCGAAGCCACAGAGATGGTTGGTGGCAGAGCTGGGAGTCCAGTTCCCATCTTTACCTCTGCAGTTGTTCCACTGAAAATGAGAAATGCTTGAATTTTTTGAGCAGGAACAAGAGACGCCTCTGTACTCTTCAGGATGGTTACTCCCGAAACGGTATTAAAGTGCATTGGAGAAATGGAGACACAGATATTCATTCCAGGAAGACAGAAACCACAAAGAGGCTCCCCAGTGCCCAGCACAGTGCTTGGATTTTAATAAATATTTATTGGAGAGAGACAGAAGGAAGAATGAGAAAGAGGGAAGGAGGGAGATGAGCTGCTATCTGTAGTTTAAGGTAGAATGTTAGGGATGCCTGGGTGGCTCAGTGGTTGAGTCTTTGGCTCACGTAGTGATCCCAGGGTCCTGGCATCGAATCTCCCATTGGGCTCCCCGTAGGGAGCCTGCTTCCCCCTCTGCCTGCGTCTCTGCCTCTGTGTGTGTGTGTGTGTCTCATGAATAAATAAATAAAATCTTTTAAAAAAAAAAAGGTACAATGTTAGATCATGGAGGCGAAAGACAAAAGGAACAAAATTCCGTTCTAGATGAAGAGAATTTAAAGAAACATCTCACTAAATGCAATATGTGGGGCTCGTTAGTATCCTGCTTAGAACAAATCAACTGTTAGAAGAGAAGTTCCAAGGGATCCCTGGGTGGCGCAGCGGTTTGGCGCCTGCCTTTGGCCCAGGGCGCGATCCTGGAGACCCGGGATGGAATCCCACGTCGGGCTCCCGGTGCATGGAGCCTGCTTCTCCCTCCGCCTGTGTCTCTGCCTCTCTCTCTCTGTGACTATCATAAATAAAAATTAAAAAAAAAAAAAAAAGAAAAGAAAAACAGTTTCAAGACAGTTGGAAGAATTTTATCATGGACTAGATATCAAATGATATTAAACTCTTTGTTAATTATTTAAGTGTGATGTAATAAAAAAAAAAAAAAAGCAAAACCCCTTAACTATTAGAGATGAACTGTGTTGTATTTAGGTATCAATGACAAGATGTCTAGGATTCCCATAAAAACACATAAGCAGAGAGCGGAGCCGGGAGGCCCGAGCAGTGTGGAGGTCGTTGGTGTCACCTGCCCGCCGCCGGCTCCCGCGCCTGCCCTTGGGCTCCCTGCCCGCTCCAGCCAGCCATCCCTCCGCCCTCGCCCGCCCTGCCGCCGCCGCACCTCGGCCCAGCACATGCTAACGTAGCTGTGCTTGGGGCTTCCGGGGGAATTGGGCAGCCCCTTGCGGGCTTCTCAAGAACAGCCCCTTAGTGAGCCGCCTGACCCTCTATGACATTGCTCATACACCCGGAGTGGCCGCAGCTCTGAGCCACATCGAGACCAGAGCCACCATGAAAGGCCACCTCGGGCCTGAGCAGCTGCCGGATGGCCTCCAAGGCTGCGATGCGGTGGTTATTCCAGCCGGAGTCCCAAGAAAACCAGGCGTGACACGGGATGACCTGGTCAGCACCAACGCCTCAATTGTGGCCACCCTGACTGCGGCCTGCGCCCAGCATTGCCCCGAGGCCATGATCTGCGTCAGTTCAAATCCGGTCAACTCCACCATCCCAATTGCAACGGAGGTTTTCAAGAAACACGGAGCTTACGACCCCAATAAAATCTTCAGGGTGACGACCCTGGACATTGTCAGGGCCAACACCCAGGGCCAACATTGCAGAACTAAAGGGTTTGGATCCCGCGCGAGTCAATGTTCCTGTCATTGGCGGTCATGCCGGGAAGACCATCATCCCCCTGATCTCTCAGTGCACTCCAAGGGGGACCTTCCCCAGGACCAGCTGACAGCAGTCACTGTGTGGATTCAGGAGTCCGGCGCAGAGGTGGTGAAGGCCAAAGCTGGAGCAGGCGCTGCCACCCTGTCCATGGCATATGCTGGAGCCCGGTTTGTCTTCTCCCTTGTGGATGCAATGAATGGGAAGGAAGGAGTTGTCGAATGTTCCTTTGTTAAATCCCAGGAAGCAGACTGTGCCTGTTTCTCCACACCATTACTGCTGGGGAAAAAGGGCATCGAGAAGAATCTAGGCATTGGCAAGATCTCCCCTTTTGAAGAGAAGATGATAGCAGAAGCCATCCCCGAGCTGAAGGCCTCCATCAAAAAGGGAGAGGAGTTTGTGAAGAACATGAGATGAAAGGGCAGCCAGCTAGCAGTCCGTTTCCCTAACTTATGAAGGCCTCATGTCCCTGCAAAGCCATCTCCTGCCCTCATGTTTCTGTTGCGTTAACCACCAGTGTCATGTTAACGTCACCGCCCCTTCCAATCGCAAGTCCGTCAATGTGTGCATCAATAAAAGCAGGCTTCCATTTTCTTAAAAAAAAAAAAACATAAGCACAAAATAGGTTGATAAGTGTGTAGCAGACTATTATAATTTTCTCTGCTTTGGTCTATGTTACATCATGAAAAAGTAGACATATTTGAAAAATGCAGGTTACTTCTTTAATTCTCTTTCTTAAATACCACCAGGGGCCACCAGAGTTCAAGATGGAGTCCCAGCTCCCTTGCTCAGTCTATGCTTTCCAGGCCTTTGGTGACCCTGGATCCCTTGGCTCCCCAGGTTCATTCTGCTGCAGCTTTCAGACCCTCAAACCTGCCAAATACATTCCCACCTTAGGGCTACTCCCTGGAACCCTCTGGCCTCCATCCTCCTATTGCAGCTCAAGTGGCGCCTCCTCAGGCTTCCTTCCTCTTCACCACCAAAGGACAGATCTTCCACGCCTGTCTCTCCCTATTTTATCACCCCATTCTTTGGCCTTCAGAGCAGTCAGTTGCCACTGCCTAAAGCTGTCTTGTTCATGTTTATTTACTTTTGAGTGTTTGGTTTCACCCCACTAGCCTCTATGCTTGGGGAAGACAGGCATCTTGGCTTCATACCTAGAGGCCTCTAGCAGGTGCTAGATAAGCATATGTTGAAAGAATAAACACATGAACAAATTAACGGGGAAGAGCTTTCTGAGCATGAATCTTTCCACAGAGACTATAGAGGAAAATAAAATAGACATAAAATGAAAAACTTCTGTAAAACAAAAGAAAGTAAACACAGTTTGAAGACAAATGCAGAACTGGGAAAACATGCGCAAATAAAATATGCAAATAATGCATTCCTAGCATATTGAGAGCTCCTACCAATCATTAAGGTAATGCTGAATAGGGGCACAGGGGTGGCTGTCGGTTAAGCATCTATGACTCTTGATTTCAGCTCAGGTCATGATCTCAGGGTCATGAGATGGAGCCCTACATTGGGCTCTGCACTCAGTAGGGAATCTGCTTGAGATTCTTTCCCTCTCCCTCTGCCCCTCCTCCCAGGTCATGTGTGCATGCTCTCTCTCTAAGTAAGTGAATAAAATCTTTAAAAAAAGATAATGCTGAATAGCCCATTAGAAAAATAAGCAAAATATATTAAAAAGATGCTGTAAAATATCTAAATGGCCAACAAACTTACAAAAAAAGTCCAACCTTATTTTAAAAATCTAACAAATGCAAATAAAGCAAAAAATACTGCTTTCATCTATTAGATTAGCAGAAATTTAAAGATTGATATTACCTACACTTGACAAGGTATGGGTTAATAGGTGGGCACATATATTGTAGAAGCAGAAATTGGTACCAGAAAATTTAGCAAATTCCAACAAAATTTCAAATGTGCATTTATTTTGACCAAGCAATCCCACTTCTAGGGGAATCTATTACACCAGCTGATATGGATAAAAATACAAATATAATGACTAGCAGCATTATCATCTAGTTTTTAATAGAAAATAATGGAATAATACTACTTAATGATACAAACGATAGAAAAATACCCAGCCCATTTCAGCTAAGATAAATTCATATATACTACTACAAAGGCATTTCCAAGATACATTTTAGTCAAAAAAATGTGGCAAAACAAGACAATATTGTAGAACATGCAGAATGTCTGGAGAATGAGAGAGAAAAAGAAAACCCTTTTTAATTTGAAGTTTCTGTATTTTTATAACAATCACGCTTGCATTTTTTATAACGTGTTACCCTGTAGTCAAGTATCATTTCAGTTGCGATACATTTCTTGCCCCCACCCCCACCCTTTCTCTTTCTTCTTTCTTTTCCTTGACATTGACTTTTACAACAAATAAGGCAGTTGTCTTTCAAAATGTCCCACGTTCTGTATTTGTTAGTTTGCTTCCTCAAGAGGATGTGTCACTTTTTCCTCTGTTTTCCATATTCTTATAAATTAGAATTTAGCTCTAAAGTCTTGATTAGATGCAAATTCAAATTTTATACCTTTTGATGAGAATAGCTCATGGGCAGGACTTTAAAATTAAAACTTCTTGGGGGATCCCTGGGTGGCTTAGCGGTTTGGCGCCTGCCTTCGGCCCAGGATTGATCCTGGAGTCCCGGGGATCAAGTCCCACAGATCGGGCTCCCTGCACGGAACCTGCCTCTCTCTCTCTCTCTCTCTCTCTCTCTCTCTGTGTGTGTGTGTGTGTGTGTGTGTGTGTGTGTCTCTCATGCAGAAATAAATAAAAGCTTAAAAATTTTTAATTAAACTTCTGGAACACCTGGATGGCTCAGCAGTTGAGCATCTGCCTTTGGCTCAGGGCATGATCCCAGGATCTGGGATCAAGTCCCACATCAGGCTCCCTGTGAGGAGACTGCTTCTCCCTCTCCTATATCTCTGCCTCTCTCTCTCTGCCTCTCAAGAATAAATAAATAAAATTTTTTAAAAAGTAAACTTCTACTTGAAGTGTAATTTATATACATAAAAATACACAGGTTATAAATGTGCAATTCAAATTTTTGTTAAAAAAGGAACATATCCAATTAATCATCATTTAGATCAAGAATTAGGATGTTATGGCACCTCTCCAACTCTCCAAAGGTTACCGTGATCTGACTTCTGTCACATAAATTTGTTTTCCCTATGTTTGGATTTTAATGTAAATAAAACTATACAACACTAGCTTCTTTATGTTTGGCTTCAATCACTGGACCTTACATTTGTAAGATTTATCCATATTGTTGCACATAGTAATAGTTCTTTCTCATTGCTGTACCGTATTCTGTTGTATGATTATATATAGTTGATGCATTCTATTGTAGATGGCCATTTGAGTTGTTTCCAGTTTTTGCCTGTTATAAATATGCTGCTGCTATGAACATTCTTGTACATATCTTTATTTAAAGATTTTTTTTTACATAATCTCTACATCCAATGTGAGGCTCAAACTCACAACCCCAAGATGAAGAGTCACATGCTCCACTGCTGAGCTAGCCAGGTGCCCCTCTTGTACATAGTTTTTATATTTATTTATTTATTTATTTATTTATTTATTTATTTATTTATTGAGAGAGCATCAGCAGGAGGAGGGGCATGGTGAGAGCACAGAGCCCGGCATAGGGCTCAATCTCATGACCCCGAGATCATAAGCCAAGCTGAAACTAAGGGTCAGCTGTTCACAACTGAGCCACCCAGGCGCCCCACGTATCTTTTAATGCATATATGTATGCATTTCTGTTGGGCATATACTGGAATAGAATTGCTAGATCACAGAGTAAGCACATTTTCAGTTTTACTGGATGCTGTTTTCTGAGTTTCCTACTGTTTTTCTAAGTTATACCAATTTTTACTCCTTCAGAGATATGGAAATATTCCAACTGCTCCACATTCATAGCTAGTTTTATCACTCTTAGATTTTAACTCTTCTTGGGTGTGTCTAGAAGTATCTGTTTGTGTCTGACATGCATTTTTTAAAGAATACTAAGGTTGCAGTAAAGAGAATAAATTATAGGAAGGCAAGGGTGGAAATAAGACTAGTGGAAGGTTGTTTTAGTAACCTCTTTAAGTGATGGTTTAGGTGATGGTGGTGCCTTACAGTAAGATACTGGCAATGGAAATAGAATAAAATGGATGAATTTGGGATATATTTTAGATCTAGAGCCAATATGGTTTGCTGATGGATCAGATGGGGGAGAGAACTATAGGGAGAAATTGTGGTATGCTCCTAGCTTTTTTTTTTTTTTTAAGATTTTATTTATTTATTCATGAGAGACAGACAGAGAGAGAGAGAGAGAGGCAGAGACACAGGCAGAGGGAGAAGCAGGCTCCATGCAGGGAGCCCAACATGGGACTTGATCCCGGGTCCCCAAGATCATGCCTCGGGCCAAAGGCAGGCGCTAAACCGCTGAGCCACCCGGGCTGCCCAAGCTCTAGGTTTTTGATTTGAAGCTGGATGGCTGGTTCACATTAGTGATTGGTGAATTCTGGAGAAGAATATGTGTGAATTACGGGGTGGAAGTTGTTCAAAGTAAGTTTCACAAGAGTAGGGTTCTTGCATGAGAGACTCCTAACTCTGAGAAACGAACTAGGGATGGTGGAAGGGGAGGTGGGCAGGGGGTGGGGGTGACTGGATGACGAGCACTGAGGGGGGCACTTGATGGGATGAGCACTGGGTGTTATTCTATATGTTGGCAAATTGAACACCAATAAAAAATAAATTTATTAAAAAATAAATTTTAAAAAGTCTTAAAAAAAAAAGAGTAGGGTTCTTGGTTTGTGCCTTTCACTTATGTATCCCAAGCACCTAGAATATTCATTGGCACAAAGTAAGCAATTAAAAGTATTTGTTGAGCAAATGAGTGAATTAGACATCTTAGCGGTAGTATCTGGCTTTTAGTTGAATATATGAGTTTAGATGCCTATTGAGAGACTGTATATATATATATATATATCCGAGAGTCATCATCATTGTAGATTTACAGACACAGCATTGGACAACATCACCCAGGGAGAAGGTATATTTATACAAGGTTAGGAATAATGAGTGGTTGTCTGAAAAGCAAGAGAAAAACCAGGGGAGTGTGGTGTCACAAAGATCAAGAGAGGAGAATGTTTCAAGAAGGATGGAATGGTCAATGGTATCAAATACACTGAGACTTGAATAAGCTGAGAGTCAAAAAGTAACAAAGGCAATATTAGCACTGACATCGCTGCTGATCCCAGGAAGAACATCACAGTGGAGCAATGGCAGTGGATGTTCAGTAGGAGTGGGTAGAAGATCCAATGTGGACTGGGACATTGAGAAAGATAATAAAGGGATGGGGCTATGGCTGGAATGCTAGAGTGAGAATTTAGGGTGAAGGGACATTTTTTTTTTTTTTGAAAGAAGGAATACTAGAAAATGTGTGTATGCAGATGGGAAAGATCCAGAACTGAGGGATAATCAGTAATGTAAAAGATAGAAGATACAGTGCAGGAAGGAGTACCAGAGAAGGCCAGAGCAGAGGGGATCCATGGCATAAGTAGAGGGATTGTTCTTAAGGGCAACAGGGATTCTCCATCATTGAAGAAAAGTGTTATGGCCTGGGGGCACCTGGGTGGTTCAGTTGGTTAAGCATCAGACTCTTGGTCATGATTACGATCTCAGGGTGGTGCAATCAAGCCCTGCATCAGGCTTTATGCTCTGCCCCTCCCAACCTCTAAAATAATTAAATAAGTCTTAGAAGTGTTATGGGCTGAATTGTGTCCCCACCTCCACTCCTGCAAAGTCAGATGTTGAAGTCCTAACTTCTACTACCTCAAAATGTGACTGTGTTTCAAGGTAGGGGCTTTGAAGAGACCATAAGTGGATCTGTGAGGTTGTATGAGTGGACTATGATCCAATTTGATTTGTGTCCTTATAAGAAAAAGAGATTGAGACAAAGACAGGGAATATAATGTGAGAACATAGGGAGAAGATGTCCATCTGCAAGCCAAGGAGAAAGACCTCAGAAGAAACCAACCCTGCTGGCACCTTGATCTCAAACTTCAAATCTCTAATAAAATACCTTTCTTTTGTTTAAGCCCCGCAGTCTGTAAAACTTGGTTGTAGCATCTCTAGCAAACCAATGCAAGAAGGGAGAACAGAGTGCATAGACAGCTATAGAGAGCTTGTAGGTTTGGCAGTGAGCTCTAGGCTGGCTTCTGTGTTCTTTGTTTTGAAAAAAAACTCTTATATATCATCTCATGTTCACCTGTGCAAGAGTGCTCTTAAAGTATATTCCTAAAAGTAGAATTGTTAGATAGAGGGTATGTGTATTTTCCCACTTACTAGAAAATGCCAAATAGTTTTCTAAACTGATTGTACTAAAAGATGTTCCCCTTAGCAGTATATACAAATATTTATTACTCCACTTCTTCACTGAGACTTCATATTGTCAGGCAGTTTAATTTTTGTTGATGTTATGGACGTGAAAATGTATTTCATTGTGTTTTCGATTTGAGTTCCCTTGATTATTAATAAGAGTAATGATTTTTCCCTGTATTGATCATTCAGTTTTCTTGTTCTGTGAAGTACCTGTTTAGATTCATTTTTTATTGTTATTTGTTTTCTTATTGATTAATAGGAGTGTCTTGTTAAACTTAAAAATCAAACTGCCAGTTATTTTACCAGCAAAGAATGGGTTTATTTGAGGACAGCAGAGAATTGCAATGTAAAACAAGCAAGCTATGGCAAAACCATAGGCAAGTGCACTCAATAAAGAGGTATGCTCTTTTATAAAGAAAACTGAGACATTGGGGAGGCTGTTATAAATCAATAAAAATAAATAAAAAGCCCATTGGAGTAAACTGAGAGTTCAGTGACCATCTGTCATTGGCTGGACTCTTGGGGGCTTTGGCAGGGAGGAGGAAGTCTTCCCTCCTCCTGCAAAGATCATAAAGTAGTATCCACTTCCAATGGCTGCCTCTTCCCATTGGATTTGCAATTGATGAGCAGAACCAGTGGGGCCTGAGAGCTCCCCCTGAGGAACCTCCTCACCATTCTAGTGAGATTTCCTTTAATTAATTTTCAGTTTTTAAAAATATATTATACTCTTTTATTTGTTGTATGTGTCACAAATACCTTCTCTCAGTTCTTCGTCTTTCCACTTTTTTAATGGTATTTTTTCATGAAACCCCCCCCTAATTTTTTTATGATAATGTAGTCAGACTACTGCTTTCATCATTGTTGCCACATTCTATGTTTTGTTTTTAAAATTCTGCTACATCTTAAAGTCTTCTAAAATTTTTATATTATTGCCTTTTACAAGCAGGTCTTTAATCTACTGGAATTGAATTTTAGTATTGGCCTCAAAAGCAGAGATTCATTTTTCCCCATAGGGACAACTGAAAGGTCACAAAATAATGTACTGAAAATAATCTGTCATATGTCAGGTTTCCCTGTATGGAAGTCAGATTTGGGATATATTGTTCTGTTCCATTAGTTAGATTATCCATCCTTGTGGACGATACCACTAAAATTGATGTGTAATTTTAGATATTTGGTATTAGATAAGTTACCTCATTTTCTTTTCTTCTACAGAAATAGCTTGAATATTCTTGGATTTTTGTCCTTCCAAATACATTAAATAATGTATTTAGTGCTATATTCTACAAATAAACTCGTTGAAAATTGTATTGTGTTTGCATTAAAACTATAGATAGATCATTTGGGGGAAAATGTATATTGTCCTACTGTTAAGATGTTTTTTCCTCCTAGCACTAAATATACAGTCTTTTCTAGCTGCTTGACACCAACAGGTTTTCATAGAGGAAAAGCTTTTTGCTTTATCCTGCAAAGTTCAATGAGTGGAATGCAAAAATGACAAATTAACAGGAGAAAAACAGATTTAATTAAATGCTATGCATGCAAGTTTACAAAAAAAAATGTAGCTTAAAGAGGCGGACAGAACTTGAGGGCTTATAAGCTATTCCAAAGAGCAAAAAAGTGTGGAGAAGAGGCTAAACAAAAGAAAAAGAATTTGGGGGCCAGGGAGGTAACTTATAGGAGGGTGACTAGGGAAAGTACGGTAAACAAAGATTGTTCAGTAAGATTCATTATACAGATTTAAGTCAGTGTCTTCTCCATTCTTATGAGCTGCTAAGAGTTCTTCTCTTTCAGATATGAAAGAGGGAGACACCTTCACAAATGGAAATTTCCTTTATAAATATAAAATTTCTTTTACAAAAGGAGTTGCCTTCAACTTTAAATAATCATGCCAAAGTGGCATATTCTGGTCACCTTCATTGTCCGAAAGTTTGATTCAGTTCTGACACCAAGTATCCATAGCTGATGTAGACCCCATAGGTAAAAGGCTCCATCCCACATGACTGCACTTTTTCAGGCGTCAGTTGCAAGTCTGAGTACTTCTGATCAACTGGCTATAAATTTGGTATTGCCCACCCCACCCCCTCCCACCAAGGTTTAATAATGTCCTAGAAGGACTCCCAAAACTCAAGAAAAGCACCTTATGGTTAATCATAAAAGGTACATCCCAAAAAGCCAAACGAAAGAGATGTGTAAGGGAGCAAAAATAATTTTTCTTCTTCCCTTCTAGGTTTTTAGCTAAATCTCCCCCAATAAATGACAGATTAACAGGAAGAAAACAAAACAAATTTAATAACATGGATACCTACTGTATACCTGGGAGGGACCCAGGAAAACTGAGTAACTCCACAAACTAGCCTGAGCAACCACCTTAGATACCTTCTCCAGCTGAAGACAAAAGATGTTGGGTAAAGAGAAGCCAGTTATGGGAAGTTATCAGGCAAAGCACAGTAAACAAGGCTATAATTGTTGTGCAGGTTTAAGTCCTTGCCTTGTCCATTGATAAGCTTTCTAGAGTTTTATTCATCCTCTTTCTGGTACGGAGGAGGGGGACACCCTTAAAATGAAGACTTTCCTCATGTGTGTCTCTCACATGTCTTCCCTCATGTGTATTCCCTTATACAAGACTCTGACAAAAAAAAGGTAACTTCTAAGTTTTTGAAACTTCTCCTTGTCTGCTGTTTTTTAAAAGTAATCAGCCTAGGGTTCCTGGGTAGCTCAGTCGGTTAAACGTCTGCTTTCGGCTCAGTTCATGATCCCTGGTCCTGGGATTGAGTCCCACGTCAGGAGCCTACTTCTCCCTCTCCCTCTGCCTATCACTACCCCCTGCTTGTGCTCTGTGTCTCTCTCTTTCTCTGTTAAATAAATAAATAATTTTTTAAAAAGTAGTCTAAAATAATCCTTTGCCAAAGTTTAGACATATCTTGGGGCAGCAAATTCTGCTCCTCTTCAGATGCATTGCCCAAGTTCATGGGGCAGGGACGTGAAGCTTCCATGACTTCTTTGGGTGCATCACCCTCCCAGCCTGTAGTTATATGCACCACCCATAAGCTCTCTGAATGCAGTCATTTGGATTTTTAACAGAGGTCTCCTAGTGTAGGATTGAATAAGTCATTAGGCATTAACTCAATCTCCAGTCTCTTTCCCTTCCCAGGGGTGAGAGGATGGAGCTGAGAGTTCTAAGCTTCTAACGCAGGCTTGGTCTTTCTGGTGACCAGCCTTCATCCAGAAGCTATCTAGGGCCTCCCCAAGAGTGGCCTTATTAGAACAAAAAATGCTCCTATCATTCTTGCCAGAAGTTCTAGGAGCTTTGTGCCAGGAACCAGGGACAGGACCAAATGTCTTCCTATGATACGATGCCTAAACTGAATCATCTAATACTGTATATAATATAGTTCTCCATTTACTTAGCTCTTTTTTAATATTTTAAAATAAAATTTTACAATTACACATATTTTTAAATTTTATTTATTTATTCATTCATTCATTCATTCATTCATTCATTCATGAGAGACAGAGAGAGAGAAGCAGGCTCCATGCAGGGAGCCCGACGTGGGACTCGATCCCAGAACTCGAGGATTATACCCTAGGCCGAAGGCAGTGCTAAACCACTGAGCCACCCAGGCTGCCCTTACAATTATATTCAAAAAGAACTTTAATAGCTTTGATGAGGGATGGACAGAAAAATGTTCACCTTTAGCCCATAAGGCTGACCTATAGCCTGCATATTTTCGATAAGGATCAAATACACACTGGTTGCTACATTCTTAAAGGGTCTCATGACAGCCTGTAAATCTCACTGAGAGTTAATACCGAACTAAGTGATAAGCACCAAAGAAATCTTGAAAAAATAGTTTTACAAGTAGAAATTCAAGAAGACATATATGATCTACTACTCTCTACATGTCCCCTCTGCCCTGAGCACTAAGAATATAACCACCAGCTTCACACAGCAGAAGTGCAGCTCTTTCTGCCCACGGGTCCTTACTAAGTTGCACCATACAACATCTCAAGAATTCTTTTTTGACCCTCATGTTCCACAAACCTGCTACATTTTTTTTCAAGTTTTATTTATTTAAGTAATCTCCACACCCAATATGGAGCTCGAACTCACCACCCCGAGATCAAGTCACATGCTCCCCTGACTGAATCAGCCAGGCACCTGGCCCTGCAACATTTTTATTACATTAATTTCTAAACACTTTTCTTGAAGACATAGTAAATATCTTTTCAAAATTACATTTCTAACTGTTTATTCTGGGGTGTAGAAATGCAGTTGATGAGTATATATTGATTTTGTAACCAGCTATCTTATTAAATTCTTAAGTTTATTTTAGTAATTTATAGTCTTCAGGACTTCCTATATAAACAGTTATATTAATTGAGAATAATTATATATTTGTTACTATATTATCCCATTTCTTCGTTCATTCATTCATTTATTTTTCCTTACTGCACTGGTGGTGCCTCCAGTACAATGTTAAATAAAAGTGATGATAGCAAGCATCCTTATTTTATATCTAATCTTATAAGAGAATGAATATAATGTTTCAACATTACACATAATACTTGCTATATTACCAGGCTATTTTAAAGAGACTATTAAAAAAATCATGAATGTATTTCAGTTTTATAAAATGTGGGTTTTATGCATCTACTAGGGGATACATAAGTGTATTCCCCTTAATGATATTTCCCTTAATCTATTAATGTAGGTGAAAAGAATTAATTTTTTAAAGTGTTAAACCAACCTTACTTTCTTTGTGTAAGTCCAACTTGGTCATCATATGTCTTTTTAAAAAAGGATTGTTGTTGAATTTAGTGCATTAATATTTTTCTTGAGATATTGTAAATCTATGTCTGTTGGTAAGGGAACCTACACTTTTCTCTTTAAACTGTCCTTGGTGGGTTTGTTATCAGGCTTAATTAAATGAATTGAGGGTATTATCCTCATTTTGTTCCCTAGGAGCATTTATATAAGATTGGAAATATTTCTTCCTTAAATATTTAGACCTACTGGAAAAGCCTGCTGGGCCTAGACGGATTGGTTGACTAGTTGACATCTTTTGGATTCCTCATTCAACGTCCTTAATGATTATAAGACTATTTGTTTTCCTATTGCCTTTGAGTGTGATAATAATGAGATATTTGTCTAGGGCCTTGTCTATTTGATTTAACCTCAAAAATATTTTAAAATAAAGGCTTAATAACATATATCGGGGCACCTGGGTGGCTCAGTGGTGCAGCGGCTGCCTTCGTTCCAGGTCGTGATCCCAATAGAGTCCCACATCAGGCTCCCCGCCAGAGAGCTTTAAAAAAAAAAAAAAAAGTATGAAGTTAAAAAAAAAAAAAAGATTTGCAGTTCGATGGGTAGCAGGAGCGGAGCGCTGCCTGCCGGCGAGGACAAGCCCATCACAACGAACAGTAAAAGGAGTAAAAGGGTTCCATGTAGGAAACGGATATGGTTTCCCCAACAGGAATAACAGCGAGGAAGATGTATTTGTACACCAGATTGCCATAAAGAAGAATCACCCCAGGAGGTGCCTTCGCAGTGGGGGGCTGGAGGGACCGTGGAGTTCGACGCTGTTGGAGGAGAAAGGGGTGCGGGGGCAGCAAATGTGACAGGCCCTGGCAGGGCTCCAGGGCGAGGCAGGAGATGGGCAGCGACCGTAACCATCACAGGCGCCACCCGCGCCGCAGGGTCCTCCACCAACCGCCGCAGAACTACCGCAGTGGTGAGAGGGGGGCCAAGGACGAGGAGCGGAGGGCGCCGGCGGAGGCCCCCGGTTCCTGCCTGCGGAGACCCTCGGTGCAGGGAGAGGGCACGGCCGGTGCCGACAACCGGGTGCAGAACGCGGCAGACCAGTGAGCCGCGTGTGCGTGGAGCTTGGAGGCCTCGATTCCCTGGGGGCCCCCCTCGCCAGAGACGGCCTGGAGAGGAGGCGAGGCGCGAGGTGCGGAAATGCAGGCGCTGGGGCCTCAAGGTCGCGACCGCCGGGCTTCAAGGGCGCGCGCAGACGCCGGGGCAGCCCGAGGGCGCAGGTGGCCGGAGGCCAGAGCCGCCCTCCTCCTGCGGAGAGTCCGGCCGAGGCCGCCTCGCCTCGCCTCGCCTCGCCTCCCCTCGCCTCGCCTCGCCTCCCCTCGCCTCGCCTCCCCTCGCCTCGCCTCGCCTCCCCTCGCCTCCCCTCGCCTCCCCTCGTCCTCCCCTCGCCTCCCCTCGCCTCCCCTCGCCTCGCCTCGCCTCCCCTCGCCTCCCCTCGCCTCGCCTCGCCTCGCCTCCCCTCGCCTCCCCTCGCCTCGCCTCGCCTCCCCTCGCCTCCCCTCGCCTCGCCTCGCCTCGCCTCGCCTCCCCTCGCCTCGCCTCGCCTCCCCTCGCCTCCCCTCGCCTCCCCTCGCCTCGCCTCGCCTCCCCTCGCCTCCCCTCGCCTCGCCTCGCCTCGCCTCCCCTCGCCTCCCCTCGCCTCGCCTCCCCTCGCCTCGCCTCGCCTCGCCTCCCCTCGCCTCGCCTCGCCTCCCCTCGCCTCGCCTCGCCTCCCCTCGCCTCCCCTCGCCTCCCCTCGCCTCCCCTCGCCTCCCCTCGCCTCCCCTCGCCTCGCCTCGCCTCGCCTCCCCTCGCCTCCCCTCGCCTCGCCTCGCCTCCCCTCGCCTCCCCTCGCCTCGCCTCGCCTCGCCTCCCCTCGCCTCGCCTCGCCTCCCCTCGCCTCCCCTCGCCTCGCCTCGCCTCCCCTCGCCTCCCCTCGCCTCCCCTCGCCTCCCCTCGCCTCCCCTCGCCTCCCCTCGCCTCCCCTCGCCTCGCCTCGCCTCCCCTCGCCTCCCCTCGCCTCGCCTCGCCTCGCCTCCCCTCGCCTCCCCTCGCCTCGCCTCGCCTCCCCTCGCCTCCCCTCGCCTCGCCTCGCCTCGCCTCCCCTCGCCTCCCCTCGCCTCGCCTCGCCTCGCCTCGCCTCGCCTCCCCTCGCCTCGCCTCCCCTCGCCTCCCCTCGCCTCGCCTCGCCTCGCCTCGCCTCGCCCCTCCGCCGCCGCCCGTGAGCCACCCAACGCGAAGGAAGGAAGACAAATCCCAGCAATAAGAAATGAACAGAAATGGGGGCTGAAGACCGTAAGGGCTTGCTTTCTGCCCGCTGACCAGATGCGTAGAACCATCTGCATTATCTATGCGGCATCGGGCTTTTGTTATTTCTACCTAAAGACGTCTCTTTTCGGTAACGAGAGACGTGTTTTTTAAAAAAAGCCTGGTTTTTCTCAGTACACCTTTAAAGGTTTTGAAATTGTTGCATATCTGGTCAAGTTGAGATTTTAAAGAGTTTTTTTTTAAAGAATTTATTTATTTATTCACGACAGACAGAGATAGAGAGAGAGAGGCAGAGACACAGGCAGAGGGAGAAGCAGGCTCCATGCAGGGAGCCCGATGTGGGATTCGATCCTGGGTCTCCAGGGTCACGCCCCGGGCCGAAGGCGTCGCCAAACCGCTGGGCCACCGGGGCTGCCCCAAGTTGAGATTTTTAAGAACCTCATTTTTAATTTGTAATAAAAGTTTACAACTTTATTTTTTCAAAAAAGTCAAAAAACGGCAAGCACCAGTTAATAAAGGTCTTAAATAAATAAATAAATAAATAAATAACATGTATCATTCCCATGTAAAAAAAATTTAATTCTATATTTTAAACCCATTTTTAAATTACTATCTTATCTATTTCTTTGAGTTAAAATATTATAATATTTTTTATGACTAGGAATTCTATTTGACACCCTATGCTTGGTTATTGGGTTTTTTTTTTTAAGGTTTTTGCTTTTTGCTCATAATTTTAGTCCTGTTTCTTTCTTTCTTTCTTTCTTTCTTTCTTTCTTTTTTTTAAGATTTTAAATTTTTTTTTATTTTTTTTTATTTATGATAGTCACAGAGAGAGAGAGAGGCAGAGACACAGGCAGAGGGAGAAGCAGGCTCCATGCACCGGGAGCCCGACGTGGGATTCAATCCTGGGTCTCCAGGATCGCGCCCTGGGCCAAAGGCAGGAGCCAAACCGCTGCGCCACCCAGAGATCCCTAAGATTTTATTTATTTCTTCATGAGAGACACAGGCACAGGGAGAAGCAGGCTCCCTGTGGGGAGCCTGATGCAGGACTCCATCTCAGGACCCTGCTATCACACCCTAAGCTGAAGGCAGATGCTCAATCACAGAGCCACCCAGGTGTCCCTAGTCCTGTTATTTCTATAAACATATTTAATTATACCTGATTTATAGTCTGTGTTTCACTATTTCCACCTTTGAGGGTCTGATAGTGCTGTCACACGTGTGTATCATTTACTTTTGAGTTTTATGATTTCTGACTGTGAACTCATATTTCTTTTTTTTTTTTAAGATTTTATTTTTTTTTTTCAGGACAGACAGAGAGAGAGAGAGAGAGGCAGAGACACAGGCAGAGGGAGAAGCAGGGTCCATTCAGGGACTCATTGTGGGACTCAATCCTGGGTCTCCAGGATCACGCCCTGGGCTGAAGGCCTCGCTAAATCACTGAGCCACCAGGCTGCCCTGAACTCATATTTCTATGGGAATTCCTTGAGGGAGGCCTAGAATAGAAATCAGTTTCTACAAGAGATTTGTTTGCTTCTGTGAGATTCCTGGGTCTGTGACCACTTTAATCTGACTTTTGGCTCAAGGCATTTTAGAGCATCCAGATGTATGACTTTGAGTCGCAAACTGTGTAGGTCATCTTTCATCTTGTGCTCATAAAACTCAGAAAAGAATCCCCCGCCCCCCTTCTCTGTACTCAGAGCCAAGTTTCCAGACAGAAGGCAGCTTCACTTTCAGTGGGATAGGAGAGGGTGCACAGTTCAAGGTAGTTCTGGTTTGTTTTTACACTGAAGGAGTCGCCCTGTGGTGTCTCAACTCTAATGAGGAGATCTATTATGTAGAATTACAATCACCACTTTGAAGAGGACCCAAGTGATGTCTCTTCTCTGTGTCCCACAAAGAGGTATAAATCAAAGTTCACAGATACCTGGGTTGGCAATGCCCTGGAGTGAAGCCATCTCCAGCATTCTGTACACTTCCCTGGATTTCTGCATTTCACTTCATTTTAGCCTAAGTATTCCTTACTTTGTCAGCTTATGGATGCATTTCACCTACCTTATTCCAGAATTTTTGTTGTTTACAGTGGAAGAAATAAGTCAGAATCCCACAGTTCTTTTGAACATGACTTCCAAATCTTTTGCATTTTTGACAGTTTCTGGGACTCAGACATACTTCCAGTGGGTATCAAATGCTCAAAAACTATGGCAGAATGGGGCACCTGGCTGGCTCAGTTGGAAGAGCAAGCGTAACTCTTGATCTTGCGATAGTGGGTTCAAGCCCCACATTAGGTGTAGAGATTTCCAAAGGAAAAAAAGTAAAAAAAATAAGCAGAATAAGTGACTTCGCTCTTTATATAAACTTCTTGTACTTCTAAAAGTAGAAAGTCCTGAATTGACTAAATGCTTTCTATTCTTCAGTTTTTCAAAAACATGTGCTAGTTAAATATACTTAAGCATCAGTGTATGAGTTGTTGTTGGTTTATCTAATTTAAAAAAAATTGTTTTAATGACATAAAAGTGATTATTTGAATCTTCCCTTTGGTTTGTTGTCATTGCTTTGATCCATGACCTCCTGCAGCCTGCCTAATCCTGGCCACCCAGTTTGCTGAGGCTTGATCATGAGAAAAACAGAAGAGTGTTGAAAAAAAAAAAAAACAAAAAAAAAAAACAAAAAAAAAACACCACCAAAGTAAACACTTGGGTTAAGAGGGAACTCTGGTTAAGGATAAATGACTCTGCTGCCCTCTGGAGGCCAGTTAAGGATACAGGTACAAGTCCCTTTTCAGCTATGGAGCAAGTCTTTAAATCTATTTAACTTTTGAAACAGTCTCCTGCATGATATGTTAGTACCTCGTTTGCAGACAAAAGAAAGGTATTTCTAAAACTTACACCTTATTTAATTATTTTTGGTTTAGGATATGTATGAATTCAGATTCAGAGAAGAAACTAGGTATTTCAAACACAGAGGGGTTTAATAAAGGGATTTAGGAGCTTATAAAACCCTTGGAAAAGTCAAGGACATTTTCACTATTTTTTGAATTAACAAGCAGTTTTTCCATTGTGTTTTTATTCCTCCAGGTAAACCTTGAAATAATTTTGCTTACTGCCATTCCAAAAATGCCCCTCTTGGTATTTTTATTGAAACTGAACTGATTGGAAAATTATTCATGAATTTCGAAAGAAATTTGTATCATTTATAATATTCAGTCTTCTTATTCAAGAATACCTCTCTTGATTCATTTATGTCTTTTATTGTGTGTTTCAATGAAGTTTTATAACTTTATTTATGCAGGCTATATGTCTTTCTCATACAACTAAGTTATTGCTAAGTATTATATTTTATGTCCTTAGAATATGGCATCTTGGGGTGCCTGGGTCACTCAGTTGGTTAAGTGGCTGCCAACGGGTCCAGGTCATGATCCCAGGATCCTGGGATTGAGTCCCTCATAGGACTCAGAGGAGAGTCTGCTTCTCCTTCTCCCTCTGCTCCTCCCCAAGCTGTACACACATTCTCTCTCAAATAAATAAATAAATCTTAAAAAATGAATATGGAATCTTTTTTGTCATATCTTAAGAGTGGTTTGATTGGAATCATGGAATCCTTTGATTTTTTTTTGAAGCTTTTTAAAAAGATTTTATTTCTTTATTCATGAGAGACACAGATAGAGAGGCAGAAACATAGGCAGAGGGAGAAGCAGGCTCCCCATGGGGAACCTGATGCAGGACTTCATCCCGGGACCCTGGGATCACACCCTGAGCAAAAGGCAGACACCAAACACTAAGCTACCCAGGTGTCCCTTTATAAAGCTTTTTATTTAGGTAATGTCTATACCCAATGTGGGGCTCTAACTCATGGCCCGGAGATCCAGAGTCACATGCTCTTCTGACTGAAACAGCCAGGGGTCCCAATCAGCTGTATTGAGGTATAATTGACATAACGTAAGATTCACTCATTTAAAGTGTTCAGTTCACTGGGTTAGAGTATATTTACAGAGTTGTGCAGCCATCATCATAATTTTATTTATTTATTTATTTATTTACTTACTTATTTAAGGTTTTATTTATTTATGAGAGACACAGAGAGAGGCAGAGACATAGGCAGAGGGAGAAGCAGACTCCCTCACAGGGAGCTTGATGTGGGACTCAATCCCCAAACTGGGATCACACCCTGAACCAAAGGCAGATGCTCAACTGCTGAGCCACTGATGAGGCGTCCCATCATAATCTAATTTTAAAACATTTTCATCACCCCCAAGAGAAAGCTTGTACCCATTGGCAATCACTCCCACTACTCGCTTCCCCTTTTATCTTCCCTGCTCCAAACCTTGGCAACTATTCATCTACTTTTTGTTGCTACTGATTGATCTATTCTGAACATTTCATATAAATGAGAGTACAATATGTGCTATTTTGTGATTGATTTCTTCGCTTCACCAAAATATTTTGATGTGAAACCATTGATGTTATGAAAACTGTATACAACCACTTTGTCCACAAATTTACAAATGTGGAATTATCAGATCTCTCTTTTTTTAATTGAAGTATACCTGGTATATAATATTATATTAGTTTCAAGTGTGCAACATAATGATTCAATATTTGTGTATATTGTGAAATGATCACCTCAATAACCTCATATTGCTCATCTCAAAAGACAAACTAGTCTTACTCTCCTTCCATCCAGCTGCTCCACCAAGGGATGGACTCAATAAATTATTCCAAACAAAAAGCCATTATTATACTTATTTATGAGTTACTGATGGACTCCTATCAAATGAAGAAGGTGAACTAAATCCTAAGGCTGGTTTCCTCTATGACCCGACTACAGTGTTGCCTGGATTAATCAGGTCCCTTTCCAGAGACCCACATGGGATAGATCCTGTTTCCCATCCCTGAGTAGGGAGGGACTAGTTGTTTCATTGTCTTGTCAAGTGGAAGAATTGAGTGCATTCTGTAAGGAGACAAAGAGGTTGGAGACACATAGTCCTTTGGCATGAATGCATCAAGAAAGCCCAGAACCAGCCTCACACTCCATATGATGAATGTAGCTCCCAACAAAGGAGTCCTGTGACTTTTGTGAAGCTGAAGAATCTGAATCAGCCTAAGACATGCTTCTTTGCAGAGAAGCATCAAGGTGCAATTCAAATGAAGGCTGACAGGCTGGTGGAGCTGATTCTCCATTCAGACTCTTTGGCATGGAAGATCATTTAATTTTGCTTTCCAGTTTGGAATATGCTCACTTCCTGTGCCTTACTGCATGAACTTGGATGCTTTTTTAAATGATGGTCTCCCAAGTCTTTTAAAGAGAACTTTAGAAACTATGAATCTCTATTCTTCTCCTCTATACAGGATGTTGAGGATTTTCTTATATATGGGTAAATTTGTGACTAGCCCAGAACTTTGCATAGCAGACCCCATGAATATGTACAGAATGAATGCTGGTGTGTTCTTGCAGTGCTCTTCATGTAGAAGAAATTCTTTGGGTTACATAGTAAGGAGGAGAATATTTCCCATTCAAAATATTAGGCACAGTCACACACACACACACACCCCACTCCTGAATGCTTGAAATATAACCATTGGAATTTCATTTCCTCAAATCAAAGCACCACCCTCACCTTTACCAACACAGGGCTAAGGAATGAAGTCATTACCTTCTTAGTGGATGTTCTTTTTTCTGTGAGAAAAATCTGAGGAGAGGTATGGAAACATATTTAAGTTGAGAAAAGTATATGGTGCTGTAGAGAATGCCCATGTTCTGCATAGACCTGCTCTACTGAAACCTAATGTACCCTGGGACTGTGGTTATTCTTTTATCCTAGGTGGTGATGGGCATTAGTTACAGGAACATAAGTGAAAATGCTTGGTGATACTTCTTCATTTTCTCTAGGCCAATCATTAGTGATAATGAAAGCAGTTGTCACGTATTGAAAAATCTATTATGGCCCAGGCACTGTGCAAAATGCTTCATGTGCAGCATAATTATTTATTATATTTCTATAGAAAGACAAGACTGGAATTAAATTCAGGTGGATTACAGAAAAATGCAAATTTTTTTATCTTCAGTTTTTATTTCATTGACTTTATTTTTGGTTCAGCTATAATTGACATTCAGAAGGAAAGGTGAATGGCGATGAATTCCTCTTCCACGTGTTCTCACATTGTTGGAGAAAACACTGATATTCATGCTTTCTCCCCTTTGGTTAAGCTCCTGACTCCTTAACCAGTCCTCATAGGAAGAGAGTTTCCAGACTCCTCAGTATCCTGCTCACCTTAAATGCTTTGTAGTTTCTTAGCACCCTCATAACATGTGGGATAAATACGTAATCAGAACCCCCAGGAGCGGGACCCCCAGTGACTCTGAGAAAACTCAAACTCAAACTCCAACACAAAGGAGAATCAGCACTCCTTGTTCTAGTGACAGGCTAGGAAAGGCAAGAGGAGGCTACCTGAAGGAGACCTCCGGCTCCATATATTTTTTATATTTGTGTTCCATAAAATATAAATGATGCTATTTAATTAATTTATTTTAATATTTATTTTAAAGTATTAGAATTCACAGATCTTTTTTCAGTTTTATTGAGATATAAATGACATACAGCTCTCCATGAATTTAAGGTGTGCAGCAGAGTAACCTGATTTACATATATTGCAAAATGATTATCATGATAAGTTTCATGATAAGTTTAACTTACATCTCCTCATAGAGTTAGAAATTTTTTTTCCTTGTGATGAAAACTTTTAAAATCTATTCTCTTAGCAACTTTCAAACATACCATACGGTAGTGTTAACTAGATCCATCATGTTGCAGACAAACTGAAAGTTTGTGCGTTTTGACCATCTTCTTCCACTCCCACTCATAGACATTTTTAAAGTAGTGAAATAAATGTATTTTACATTTCAAGTACAAATGTTATGAGCATAAATAAAACAACAAATAAAAACAAAAACACATAGAACATGAACATTAAACTCATAGTTCTAATATAAACTACTAGCAGGTAAAATAAGTGTAGCTCAAAAAGTAAATTCACTACATAAGATAGAAGAAAATGTAATCAAAGTCTTAGGAAAAAAACAAAAAACACAGGATATTAAAAAAAAGGTGTCAGTTGTTTTGTCATTAAAGCTGGAGACAAAAAAAAAAAAAAAAAGGCTGGAGACAATTTCTGTGCCAAGTCTTTTACCTTCTCAGAAATCCCTTTCTGATTGTCATCAACTGGAAGAATGAAAAATTGCTGTGAGTTAACTTCCAATGTTTCCCTATCACATAATTACATTGCTCTTTGATGACTTTGAGGAGATCATTGCAAATAGCTCGTTGTCTATTTTGCAGGACCGCAACCACTTTATGGATAGCAAGTAGTAGTGTTTGTTCCAAGAAAAGTATTTTGGGTTTGTCTTCTTCTTTACATTGTCAAATGTAGATGAAGATTTGATGCAGAATTACCCAAATTCATTACAAGGCTGTTAATAATGCATTTGTTAAAATAATATACTAACATTGTTTTTAAAAGTCTTTGAACTAGGAATGTATTTAGTCTCCCAGTAGAAGCCTTGCATTGTTGACTATCATTTTTGTACATTCCTGAAGGTGAGAGAAATATTGAAGAACCATATCTAATGAGGGCACTAATTTTAGATCCCAAATTTTAATGCAGCAAATACTACCCTGGGGTTAAGTGATTTTTTTTTTTTTTTTGCATTAAGTGATTTTTATTTCAGATTTTTAAGTCCTAGTAATAGTATTATGTGGTAAAATACCAACATTTTGGTATTTGGAGGGGAATAAGTTTTCTGGACTCTGATTTAGGAAACCAAGACGGGCCACTGCCAAGGGCAGGATATACTCCTTGGATTGTGAGGAACACCCTCCCCGGAGCACTCAATGGCCTGAATGATGCTCTATGTTGAGGAGAGGGTGGGAAAGAAAACTGCCTAGATGAAATAGGAAAAAAAATGAACATGCAGATTACAAAATAAGTCACTGCAGACTCACCATGACACCAACCGCAAGACCTATCTTCCCTCTTACCTCCACACTGCCTCCCTCCTCCTCCAGGTCTCCTGGTCTCATGTGTTGGCAGCACAACCTAGCTAGTCTCCGGGCTGGGAAGCCAGCAGTCACTCCTTGGGCTGGACACCACAATCTAGCCTCCGGGTGTTCACGCTGTGTGTGATCACCCTCCTTATCTCCCTGAGAGTGGGCGGGATGTGGGTCTTCTAACTCGTAGATTATAGCAAAGGTGCCCAGATGATTATATTTCCTAAGAGTGTAGCTCCTGTCATGCAGAGTCTCTCCTTTGGTGGCTTGGAGAAAGCAAGAGGCCATGTGGGGGAGCCCCAAAATTTGGAAGTAAAGAATAGCAGGCAGCCTCTGGCCTACACTCAGCAAGAATCAGATGCAAGGACCTGAATCCTTCCAGCAGCTTGAGTGAACATGAAAGCAGATCCTTTCCCAGTTGAGCCTCCACCAAAACCAGTCCCAGACAACACTTGGATTGCAGCCTGGAGCCTCCAAGCAGAGGACCCACCTAAGCCATGCCTCAACTCCTGACCCACAGAAACTGTGAGATAAGACGTGTGTTTTAAGCCACTAAGTCTGTAGTAAAACTGTAGGTTGGTGACAAAGCATAAATAAAAAATTCACTCTAGTTTTCAGTCAGTCAACTCCTGCCAGTTTTTTACATTCTAAATCCATCCCTGGTGTCTTGCCACAGAACTAGGTCAGGCAGTCAGCATTGCTTGCCTGGCCTGTGGCTGTTACCTCTTATCCATCTGGTCTCTGAAAGTCTTTCTCTGCCTGGTCAAATGAGTGGTCTTTCAAAACATAAACCCCTTCACATCTTTCCCCCTTTTGAAACCTTTCAGCATCTTCTTTGTAACTGTAGGATGATGTCTAAGCCCTTACCATGGCCCAGAAGGCCCTTATTTTCTCCAGTCTTATCTCCCACTTCTTGGTGGAAGTGTTACCCTCCAGCAATACTGAGCTACTTGCATTCACCTGCCTTCCTCTCCACACCTCAAGTTATTAGTCATCTCCCTGGAATGTTCTTATAATGTCCCTTCTTGCTAGAATGCTCTTTCTCTCCTGGATCATTGACACACTGAATTGCATCACAATTACCCACTTGTGGATTGGTTTGTACTGTAGAATCTTTGTTCCTGTGGGCCAGGGACTAAGCTATATTTGTCTTTGTACTCTGGTCCTAGCAGAGAGTCTGACACATCAGATAGTCAACAAAAGTTTGCTGAACATTCTGGTTTCTAGGCCAGAATATACCCAAAAAAGGTGCCAAGAACTTGACCTATGCCATGGTACCCAAAATAGACATGAGTTCTTAGTAAGAATGTCCTAGAACATGGCAGTGCATGATGTTGAAGGCTTGAACTGTCTGTCCTTTCACTCAATTGTTGAGTCATCCATGCATCATCTGATTTTTATAGCAGAGACAAAAGCAGTCCTTATACTTATGTTGTTCATAATCTAGTGGCCATGAGGGATAGAAAAGAAAAGGAAAGGAAAAAGAAAAGAAAGAATTCAGCAATTACAATCCATAATCAAGATTTGAACATGGGGCACCTTGATGGCTCAGTGGTTGAGCGTCCACCTTTCCCTCAGGTCATGATCTCAGGATCCTGGGATCACGTCCCACATCGGGCTCCCTCTGCCTATGTCTCTGCCTCTCTCTGCATATCTCTCATGAATAAATAAATAAAATCTTAAAAAAAAAAAAAGATTTGCACCCAATAGGTGTCGAACTCTTCTGTAGGGATTGGGGAAGTAGTTAAGGTTTTCAGGATGAGGTGATTCCTAAGCTAAGCCTTGAAGGATGGTGAATATTTGGCAAGCTTAGGGGAGATGAGAGGGCTCAAGGACATGGCCCATTTCATGGAACGGAAGCATTAAAGTGTAGGGCAGTCAGGGAGCTGCAGGTAGTTTGGTAAGGCTGGAGGACAAGAGGACTGGAGAGAGTGCTGAGAGACAATGCAGGGAAGTGAGCCTAAGGAATTAATACTTCGTGTTGAAGACATCAAAGAATCATTATGGAATCCTAAGCAGTTTTTGTGACATGCTTAGATTTGCCACCTTGAAAGATAAATATTATTGCAGCGTTTATGATGCTTGATAAATAATACTGTTCTTCCCCACCCAGGTTCTGGACAAATTGAAAAATAAAGTCAAAGAGCCAGCAGATGGAGATCATCTGCTTTACTAAGAAAGCAGGCTCCCCAGTGCTAACTCTCAGAACTTGGCAGACTTTACTCCCATCAGAGGCAGGACGGGGCTGGGTGGGTCTCTTCCTGCTAGGACAGAGCATATGCTCCTGCAGGGCTTGCCTCAGTGAGAAAGATAGTAGGAGGGGGGTGGCCAAATAATGTGACCAAGTTTCTTCTTCCAGGGTCAGAACTGAATGGAGGGTATCACTTCATATGGGAGGAGACAACATTTCCTGGATTTTTCTTTTCCTTTCTTCTCTTTTTAACACATTGAACTTAATCATTTAGCCTATGATCAATCAGCTGTGTATCTGAACCTTGGGGGGAGAAGAAAGCCTTGTTCCCACCTTCATGATGTAGCCCCCAAATATCAAGCACTGTTCTCTGAGGATCATGAGATTGCTGGTACCCTGGGAGATTTGGCATCTGGTTGGAAGAGTGCATTATTTCCATTTAAGGGCAAGGTCACCTTGTATCTGATACTGAGAATTCATTTTCTAGTCTGTTTCTCACCCTAGATTATATCCAGCTGTGTTGTTCAATACTCTTGGTCAAGAAGTTTTGCCCATGAGACCAAATGACATCATAAAATTATTCTAATAATAAAAAGCCAAGAGTTATGCCAAAGATTTGAATATCAACTCCTTCTCAAATGCTAAAGGAAAAATTAAAATACAAATATTCATTCTTCTTGCAAGACCAAAGGAATTAAAGTCCAAAAAAATAAAATTTTCTGGCCATTGTGAATTAAAAGACCAAAGGCATGCTTCTGCCTTTTCCATCCCATTGCCTGCATCAGAGGCAAACTCTTGGTGGCATAATGTGGCCAGGAGATGGGTGAGATGAAGGGATGTGGGTGACATGAAGCAAACACATCAGTGCATCAAGCATCTGGAGCCAGCTTTCCCACTGTGAGAGAAGGGGTTATGCTATGGAAAGGAGATGGCTGTAATAAATGCCATGGTATTAGGTTGGAATTGGAGGTGTTGGTGTGAATTTATGGTCTTCAGATGTAGATATTATATTAGTCAGGATTCTCCAGAGAAATAGAACCAGTGTGTATAGAGAGCAAGAGAAAAAAAAGAGAGAGATTGATTATAAGGAATTGGCTCACACAATTGTCGGGGCTGGAAAGCAAGGTAGGCCAGCAGGCCAGAGATCCAGGGAAGAGTTGATGTTACAGCTCAAGTCCAAAAACAGTCTTTCTCCAAAGACCTTCAACTGATTGGATGAGGCCCATCCACGTTATGGAGGGTAATCTGCTTTACTCAGTCCACAGATTTTAATGTGAATCTCACGTAAAAAAAATACTTTTGCAGCAACATCTGGACTGGAGGATCTTGAGCAAATTTCTGGGTATGAGAAAAGAAAGCCAGTTTCAGCCCGTCTCCTCTATCCACAGGATGCCAAGTCCAAGGGAGGCCACAGATGGGCAGGACAGGGAAACTTGATGGGGTAAAAGCAGGCTAGAGTGAGATTTGGGGTGTTTTATTTATAAATTTATGGCTTCCACTTTCTTCCTATCTTTCTTTCCTTTATCCAGTTTTGTTGTTGTTATTTAAGAGTTAAAAAACAAAACCAAAAATGCCGTGGCACTTTCCTGAGAGTTTTTCTAAGAGGTAAGAAACATGAGATGGTAGACCAGATCTGAGAGGCGGTGAAGAAAAATAAAGTGCTTCTTGCTTATCTCCTCATGAGTCCAGCTCATTCAATAAACATTGGTCAAACATCAGAAGCATTCCTGGAGATGAAGAGAAATGAATCCAATGTGTTTGGGCCTTGCAATTATTTTATGAAATGTCAGAAATAAAAAATGTTTTGTTCTTCCAAAGAACCAAAATGTTTGGTTCTTCCATGACCCTCCCTGTCCTGAAGTCCAGAGGGACAGAGCCCATCCTAAAGGCAGGCTCGCTGGAGCCCTGCTGAGTTGTGCAGCATCTCAGCCCAGTTCCTGGAGGGATTTTAAATGAGCATCCAGGGTGGTTTGTGTCATGTTGCAGAGGAGATGACTTGGCCAGCTGATCAGAAGCATCTTTATTTTGGAGTTTTTAAAAAGTTCAATAGGGGTATCCAGGTGGCTCAGTTGGTTAAGCATCCAACCCTTGGTCTCGGCTCAAGTCATGATCTCAGAGTCATGAGATTGAGTCTGGAGTCAGGCTCTGTGCTCAGTGAGGAGTCTACTTGAGATTCTCTTGCTCTCTCCTTCTGCTCCTCCCCCTCCCTCCCTCCCTCTCTCTCTCTTAAAAAAATAAATTCTTAAAAAAGTAAAATTAAATCCATCGTCTTCAGAACACAAAAATTAGTGAGCAAATAAACAAACAAATGAAATGACCCAAGAGGAGTGTTGATAAGATATAGAAAGAATAGCAGTGGAGGGCAGATGGGCAGGTGGGGTGCTAAGGCTTCCCAGAGCAAGTGGCATCTGGGTTTGAATGACAAAACAGAACAAAAATAAAATGTTAGAGTGTAATACTTATAGGGAGCTGATTGTGTTGTAGACGCTGTTCAAAATGGTTTCTGTGCATTATCTTAGTTGATTCTCACAGCAGTTTAGGTATTATTATTAATCCCATTTTACAGATAATAAAAGTGAGGCACAGGGCACTAAGTGACACAGCTGGTATACCAATGCAGGGTATCCTGTTCTGTGCAATCAACCTTGTTCTTTAAAACCACTCGATTTAAAAAGCTGAGGATGGTGCCTTAGTTGGTGAAGCATCTGACTCTTGGTTTTGGCTCAGGTCATGAACTCAGGGTCGTGGGATCCAGCCCTGCATTGGGCTCCGTGCTCAGCATGCATGGAGTCTCCTTGGAATTCTCTCTCCCTCTCCCTTATTCTCTCTCCCTGCTGGTGCCCTATCCTTCTAAAATAAATAAATCAAATTTTTAAATAAATAAACATAACAAGCTGGTATTGCCATATGGATTGCTCTACTTTCACTCTTTCCCACTTTACTGCATTCTCAGATGCTGATTTTACATTAGTGTTGCATAGACCCTGTCAGTATTCTGTTCCTAGCTTGACTCTCAATTCTACCCAGGTATAGCATTCTCACCAGCCGGTGTTCATCATATATTATGGAGCAATTTTAGTTTGAAAACCTAACTCTAAATACAATACTAAGTGTCTTAGCAGATGTGATTAGGTTTTGCTGTAGTTCCTGTATGGGCATGCGCTCACATATATTAGCAGCAAACACATCAACACAAATAATTCTATAATTCTCAAAGAATTCAAAATGGACAGTATGGTTTTATACAGCAGGGTTGAGAATGAGAGTTTTACATGCTGGAAGTGAGTAAGTAACAGCATTCGTTTTGTAAGCATTTCTTCCCTGTTTGGTTCTGTGACACGGATCTTCAGAGTCCTGCCTATAAATGGGGAAGCAACCAAATGCTTAAAACAAGATGTTTAGAAACGGTGCTTTTGTACTAGCAAATGGAAATAGTAAAACTAATCAATAAAACTGATTACTAAATAGATCAATGGAAGTTCTAAAATTATTTTGAGTTCTCAGTAAAAGGGCATATAATTAGAATTGGATATTTTCAAAATGCAAAGCATAATATCTAATATCATATAAAAAATTCACTTTGGGGATCAAAACATGCTGATTCAGAGGCGCCTGGCTGGCTGGGTGAGTAAAGCATGTGACTCTTGATCTCAGGGTTGTGAGCTCCAGCCCCCTGTCAGAGGTAGTCTACCTAAAAAAAAAAAAAAAAAAAAAAGAGGTAAAATATGCTGACTAAAATAAAAATAAAAACAAAATACTGTGTTCATATATAGTCATAGTAAGACTCAGAAAATATACAGTGATTCAGGGAATGTAGTAAGACAAACATCCTTATCCTCAAGTTAGAATGTAAACTGCACAATCTTTTTGAAAAGAAATTTATAAAATGAAATCAAGACCATTAAAATATTTGTATGCTCTGGCCAGGAATTCTACTTCTAGGGATCTATGCCAAGAAAAAAAGATCAGAAATGTGGTCAGTGGTGTTTGTATAAAGATACAGTATAATGAAAACCTGAAAAAATATATATGTTATAATGATTATATAAATAATGGCATTTCTCTAGATCAGAATGTGATGTAACCATCAGTAATTACATGTATGTAAAATGTTAATGACATGGGACGTGCTCATAATATAAGGTCAAATGAATTAAATTTTTCTTGAGAGAAAGAGCAAGTAAGGAAAGGACAGAGGGAGAAGGAAAGAGAATCTAGGCAGTCTCCACTCCCAGTGTAGAGCCCAATGCAGGCAGGGCTCAATCTCACCACTCTGAGATCACGACCTGAGTTGAAATCAGGAGTCAGACACTTAACCAACTGAGCCAAATTAATTAAATGTCAAATGAATTAAAATAGGGGCAGCACCATATATGATATATGGCATCAACTAATATACAAATTTATTTCCAACCAATTTGAGAATATATTTTTTCATTTGATTTCTATTTGATTAGTGTTATCAAAAAACAGCGTATTCGATTTTTTTAAGAAAAGCAAAAACATAGCCATTTTTTCATGCAGAGAAATGAATGATATGTTAGAATTATATGATTTTAGAATGGTTCTGCAGATAGACTCTTAGGATTGCTTTCTTATGCCTAATGGTTCATTATCCACAGCTTTGCATAGAAAAAAAATCTTATTTTAATGCATATTCATCTGCTTTGGTCTTAGATTCCTAATTTTTCAAATGAAACATAGTCTTTCTGGATTAATGGCCTGCAAAGCTTTTCTGTGGAAAAAAGGAACAAAATAATACTTTTCTCCTATCTCTATACCAAACCACTGGGGGAATGAGTTGCACCATTGAAGCTTACTTCTCTTTTTACATATTCAAATTTTCGCTATCTTCCTTTCTGGGAAGATTGAAGTAGGGCATTCACAACCATGATGTGAATTTACAATTAAGGTTTACTATGATTACTTGCGTGGCTGAAGCAGTTAAAATACCACATTATGCTTTGTGTTTTATAGGATAATAATGCGCTATAGTCTACGGCACTTTAGCATATCATTCAATATAAATATAGTTATTTACTGAGAATTGTGTGCAAGTTACAAAAATAAAATAACTTATAAGGCAATAGCTTAAATAAAACATGAGCTAGTTTCTGATGGTCCTCACTTAGTGTCTGATTTTTAATGCTGCTCCTCCCTCTAGCAATTCTTTGAGGTGGAAGAAGAGTCTTTTGTGCAAGAATCAGCTACGATCAAAATGAGTATTTTATTAAAAAAACTGAAGGAGAGAGAAGAGATTATTAAGGAATTAAGAGAAGAACTAGACCGATATGAAGAGTCTAGACTTCAAAGACTTGTGAGTTTCAAAGCAATGAATAATTAATCTTAATATATGTAGATAAAGTTATAACTTTCTATAAGTTTGGGTTAAGAATAAAGGAAATACAAGTAGTCTATCTTGGGCATCTCTCCACAACATCAGCCAGTCCAACCCTTTTCTGCTCAATGGCACATTCCAGAAAACCCATAATAGTTATAAATAGGAGCAATATAATTGTTCTCAACTTTTATTTATAACAGAAAATAAAAGAACCTATCTCCCACTGCAAAAATTTTCCTATTCTAGAAGAACACATAGACGTTTGTTTTAATTTTGAAGACTCGACCCTGTTTTGCTATTTAGACAGTTTGAAAGACACAAAGCAATCTCTCCAAGTCAGAGGCTTCCATGAAGCACCGTGGAATAGAAAGACCTTTAGGGAAAATTCTTGGAGGGTTTTCCCTCAGTTCTCCTTGTTTCAGGGAAAGCCAGAAGCTGGTTTATGACTTGGGCAAAGGACTGGTGGGAACAGAAATGAAAGGAGAGAGCGAGAAGAGGCTAACCTGTCAAAGAGGAGAGGCCAGAGGAATAATAGTCTTTTGAGTATCAACTGGCAGGCACTCCATACCTTGTCAGTGGTACCTCTTCTCATCTAGCTCAGTTTACAGAGGAGGAGGCAGATATGGGTGGTTAACTCAGCCCCGGCACACAGCTAGTAAATGGTGAAGATAGCAGTCAGCTGGACCTCGGTTCGGCTGAATCTGAAGCCCACAAAAGAAGTGGAGCTCTGTGCTCTATGTGAGATGTCAAGGTTGTGATTTTCAAAACTAACTAACTGATACGTATATATAGAACAGACTACATTGGGATGCTTGGGTGGCTCAGCAGTTGAGCGTCTGCCTTTTGCTCCGAGTGTGATCTTGGAGTCCTGGGATCAAGTCCCACATCGGGCTTCCCCACGGGGAGCCTGCTTCTCCCTCTGCCTATGTCTCTGCCTCTCTCTCTCTCTCTCTCTCTCTGTGTGTCTCTCATGAATCAATCAATTAATAAAATTTTAAAAATAAATAAAACAGACTATATTATTATATTATATTATAATGCATGAATAAATTAATACACATGTTAATATTATATTATAATGTAAGAATGCATTAATACACATGTAAATATTATAATGTATGAATATATTAATACATATGCAAATATTGAACATGCATAGATATGCACAGAAAAGCTGTGAAAAGTTATACATCCAAATGTTAACACGAGGAAGAAACACTTCTGCTTTGCTGGTGCCTTTAAGTGCAATCTATAGTTTACCAAAGTCCCACATTAATATTCTTACTTAAAACTTCCAACTATAGAGGAGATAAGGAAGTGCACTTGTATCATCCTGCAGGATTTTGTTTACTGATTGGTGAAGAAGTGTTTGCTTTGTATAATCTATAAGAATTCCTTAGGGCCTAAAAAAATAAAAACACCTGAGTATTTCCTAAGTCATGTAGTCTGAAGTGTTTGTAGCATAGATGTAATAAAATTGAATATTAATTCTTTTTACATGTTCTGATCGCTTTGGAGGAGGCACATCTAGTTTTTGTACTCACTTTACCTTAACCTTTTCCTGGGTCTAAATCTAGTCTTATTTTTTTCGGAGACAATTTAGTAGAAAAGACTAAAAAAACTGTAATAGGTTTGGCTGTTAATCTCACCTCAATCAAATCAAATTTTAGGGTGTTTATAGAAATTGAGACGTGGTCTCCCTGGGGACAAAGTATAGGAGAATGATCAGGTGGCTTCCTGAGCCAGAGAACATCCCACTTATACTAAGAACAGGGTGGAGCCCCCTCCTTGTGCTCACAAAGCTACCACCCATCCTCACTCTCCTTCCATCCTCCACCCCCAGGTGTCAGAACAGTTAACAGGCTAAGAACACTTAGAGATGTAAACATTACAAGATAGACCTCATATGGTAGTGTAAGGTGCTCAATTACCAAATCCGGATGGTCTCAACAAGTCCTGAGGTCTGTTCAGAGCATTCCATGGAAAGTCAAGTAGATGATCATAAGGACTCGTGTATTTCCTCATAATGATAATCTAGGATTTATATACTTACCTTTCTTCAAAGAACTCAGAGCAATTCGCAGTCAATACAACAGGCATCCTTCTCACAACCTGTCCCCAGGGAGACCACGTCACAATTTCTATAAGTACCCTAAAATTTGACAGAGGTGAAATACTCCTGATTAACTAGAAGTATACATTTCTCCCCACTCCCTAGGACCCCAGTACAACGTCTGGTGCTGGCCTCCCACCTTGATCGAGGGCAGTGTAGAGCAGCTGGGCCTGGTGTGCATTTCAGAAACATAGACATGAATGCCACAAAACCAGTCATGAGTTATATAAAACAAACCTATGGAGAATATTTTCCTTCTCAATCCTCTAAGAAGATTTCCTAAAACTCCTTGCCACTGAATGAAGTTCTGGAAGAGAGCTTTTTAAATTTGAAATTTCATGTTAGACAACTGCTCCCTCTGGTGGTATAGAAAAGCTTGCCATATCCAGCGTCTGAGCTTAGATCTGGAAAACAGAATCTGGAGGATCAATTGGAAAATTTCAAAGTGGCAGTGGAGATAAACTTGAGACAACTTGAAATAAGCAAGCTGAATAAGCAATAGGGAATCACTCTTGTTCATTCTTACTGTCAAATTACATAAATAGTTTATAGTTCATAAGCAGTCATAATATCTCTCGAATTGCTTTTGAGAAAAATTTGACAAGAATGTGATCACAAAGGAAAACTTTAATAAACAGCTAGCCGAAGTCATATTTATAACAAAATGGAAATCAGGAAGGGGGCTCTTGGAGTTACAGAAGCCTCATCTCTCCAGGATTGATGTCGAATATTCTTCTGAGCAACGTCATTCAAGGACTGAGCATCTTTTCCGGTTTCGTTCTGCAGGAAACCATCGAGACTTAACTGCATGCCACTGTAGTTATCAGGACGTCGTGCTGTCCCCTGATAAATCCCCCTGAAGACTGATTGCTACGGGACCTGTCAGAGTGTGTGCACATGTATGTGGGTGTATGCTCGCACACATGCATGTGTTTTTAACTGCAGTGGGGGTTGTCGTTTTGAAAAGACTTCATTTTTTTTCTTACCCTAACAAAATGAGCTGTGCAACTGTCACCCCCCCACTCCCCACCCCCAGAAGTGAACATGACTGCTTGTTGCTGACAGCTCTGAAACAGAGCTGTCATTCAAAAGTGGCAGCTCTGCAGGGCTGCTCTGCCCCAGTGTGCCACTTTCCTGGCTGTCACTCACTGGGAAAGCACCTGCTCTTCTCCATGACTATCATGCAACATGGGCATGCATCAGAACCCCACTGCACCCCCCCCCCCAGCATCAAATTGAGATGTCCGAGTACTGTACGGGGAGCCTGCAGAATTGAGACACCAATATTGCAGAAGGGAGACTGCTGAGAGGCACATGCAGGTCTCTAAATAGTACTCCTCAGACTTTATTGTGCATATGGATCCCCCGCAGCTTTTGTTAAGATCCAGATTCTGACAGGAGGCCTGGGCTGGGGCCTGTGATTTTGTCTTTCCCATAAGCTCCTGGGTGATGCTGAGGCTCCTGGTCTGGGGACCACACTTTGAGTAGTGAGGTTCTACAGTACACCAGTCTTCAAAAATGATGCTTTCAAGATCTGTTTAGGATTCTGGAACTGGAGAAAGCGTCTCTGCACACCTTGCAAATGTTCACCAGAGAAACAGTACACGAGCCACCCCATGACGTCCTCGTTTTCACAACATGATAGAAACACTTGACACTGGCGGGTTCCTTTATAAACTTAAAATCCCAGATTGATCATGGATCACACACAACCTCTCCGTGACTACAATGCGGCTTTAAATAGCCACATCTAGCTAACCACCTTTTAATGATCTCTGTCCTTCTTAACCTCGGTTTTATTAACACAGTTTATTTTAAAGAAGCCTCATGGTTTACATAAGCCAAAACTCGTAGCGTGGGCAGATGGTAGGAGGAACACCACCACAAAACCTGCCACTCAGAGTGTAACAGATGACCGTGGCAGCCCAGAACTATCCCTTTGTTCATTTTGCTAATGAGTGTCCTCATTGCTGTGGGAGTCTGAATAGTTAATTACGTGCAGTTCCTGCAGCTGACAGATGGTGGGGACAGAGGTAAAGATTAACTCACAAGAACAGGGGCTGTGGATGGGTAGGAAGAAGAGAAACCCTCCAGTCCAATGTGCTTTCCTTGTTTCTTGATTTTATACGAGAGTTTTAGGAAATGCACTGAGGTATTAGCTGTTACCACTTACACATTTTACACTTGGTGTGATTAATTCAAATAGTTCTTGTTTTGTAGATGATAACGAGTGCTCATGTTATCCACTGTGAGTTTTCATGTTCTGCTAGTTACAAAATGTGTGCTTAAGCCTTTGGAGACAAATGTTTGTTTGCTTGCTTGCTTGCTTGCTTGTTGGCTTGTTGGCCTGTTTGCTTAAAAATCCCTTTTTAGTCTATAAGTACATTCTGTGATGATTCCAAATGGAGCCATGGTGAGACTAGAAGTTAATGCCTGGGATTCTTCCTTTATTAAAACAGTGTTGTTTATTAACTCTTATTAACTCATTAGTTAAGAATGAGTTGGACTCAAATAATTTAAATGAAATGGTGGCTCACAATCATGAAGATTTGTGTTGGGTTTAGTGCAAAACTTAACACTATTTTAAAAATTCCCTCTGATATAACTGACTTCATTAGTATGTGGCTTCCTGTTGAACGTACTGGGTTTATTAAATGCACTGCCAAAATTGTAGCCACTTATTTTTCTTTTGAGCCGTAATGGTCCCAGAGTAAAACATTTTAATACTTTGCTTTTGGATATCTCTAAAGTTAAATAAAAACATGACTCGAAAAGGAACCCAGTATATTGGGAAGAAAGATTTTGTTTTTGAGGGAAGATTTCATTCTTGTGTGTTAGCCATCATGACATCGCTGCAGAAAGAATATGTTATCATTCACCTGAAGATTAAAATTCAAAAGTATTTCTGTTATCCATATGAATTTTGGAGCAAGGCATATAGAACCTTCGGTCTCTTTTAGCATAATAATATGATGACTCGTAAGCCTACTTCTTAATATTTTGAGATTGCATAATCATTTAATATTTTACCCTCATGAAGTAAAAAGTTCTTCCCCAGCTTCGCCCAGTCCATTACATCTTAATTTTTTTTTTAAAGTTTGGCAGTAAAATCTAGACAGCCATAAGTGAGTATATTCAGATGTTTTTCAAAAGCTTTGAAACAGACAAGAAGAAGAAGAAGAAAGGAAGAGTAGCTGTCCCAATAAGCTTCTATTGCGCAAGAAAAAGCCTCTCCCATAATGGACATGGCAAGATTTAAACAAAAGACGCACATAATAAAAATGTAAATGAGTTTGCTTTACTAAAACTATAACTTTAAAGTCTTTTGTTGTAAGTTATCCTGAAACCTTCTTACAAGGTAATCGCTGTTTGCATAGAGATTTAAACCGAAGTCTTCAATAGCATTAAACGCCTGCACAGTCCCCAGTGTGACAGGCATGCAAAGCCATGTTAATGTTCAGAATATGAATTGCCTCTGGGTGGCTCCTCCACCAAGCAGAAAACCAACTGTGTGGATATCCGTGTGCCTGATGGACTCCATGCGGCTCCCAGCCTGAAAACGTCACCATTTTGACATGTGATGTGCTCCTCATGACACTGGCAGCACTGACACTGGGAAATGCCACAAAGGCAACAAGCCCCCCCTCCTTAGCCATGCACTTTGCCACCCCCTGGCGCTGCCCGTCCTGGTCTCCCCGGCCTGCCTAGTTACAGGCGGACAGCACTTCAGACACACACAGGGGGAAGTGTGGGTGGAGGGGCCCCAGCTGCCTCCCCGGACACAGCCTCCGTAATGAATTGACCTGAATGATGAGGGCACACAAACAGTATGATATGCATTATTCCTGTCAATAAAATGTCCCCATGTGCTGTGGTCTTTGTACAGAATGTACTGCAGCCTTTCTTCCAGCAAGCTCTATTTAATCTCCTTCCTTTTTACTATTCATATTATAAGTGTGTAATAGAATTCAGAAAATTATATGATAGCCCTTCTGTATCTGTATTGTCTTGTGTTGCATATTTAAATCCTTGGCTCTCTGCTTAGAAAGACGGAATTCCCCATCTTTCAGGACGCTTTTGCCAGAGAGACGACCCTGGAGAGGGAAAATTTGGAGTACAAAGTAGCCAACGAGAGACTGCTTCAAATCATTTCAGAACTGGAAGAAGCAATCCGACTCAACCTCAAGGAAAATTCAGTATTAGGTAACATTTTACAGTCATCTTTGAGAAAAACCTATGCATCGGGCGCTTCATAAAATCCTTAGCGGTGTCTGTCTTTACCAAAGATACGTTTTTTTGCTTGGTTATGTACATTTGTAAGATCAGCTTGCTAGCCAACTTGGACTTTCATTTAAGACAGCATTCCTTGCCTGGGAAAGAGAGTTTATTTGTGGTTATATTCTTGAGCCCATGCCATTCTACTCAAGCTGGTGTTTTCCCCCCAAGACAAGCATTGACCTTTGAAAAATGTGCTAAGCAGTGCTCCATTTCACTTAGAAATGTTATAAACAGATAGAAACTTTTGCTGACTTCTGTTGCATGTGCTGGTTTGATTATCTAAAATTTATAACCTTTAAATACTTAAGCACACATATCGGGGTCTGCTTTGTGGAGAGTTAGCCCTTCAGAAAAATATGCCACTACTTACTACTCCGGAATTATCTTCAATTTTGGATATAATCCTATAATATACATTTTCATGTGTATGCTTTATAACCCTTCCCAGTTTTACATACCATATAAATGGTAAAAGTCACATTGAAATCACCAAAGTAAAAAAAGAAAAGAAAAGAAATCACCAAAGTTAGAGTGCTCTAAAGCATCTTTTCACTTACTGTTGTTATCTTTGTATTTCTGAGAATTATATAATGATCCCCTTAACCTGCACTTATGAAAAGCAATGAACAAATGATTAAAAAAAACTTATAGCAAAATATCAATAAAATCAGATATATTACAGTATCTCTTGAATATAAATTATACCATGCCAGTGTAGTTTCATTTCCCTTCTAGAGTGGTGTAATAATGCTTTTTCCAGTTTTCGTAGCTCTTACTGAGTCATCAAGTGCCACCTGCTAAAGCACTTTGTATCCGCTGTAACTAACAGCAAAAATGTCCTTTGCTAGTATTGATGAAAAGCTTTCAGCCCTCAGCCACACTTGGATCTTGAACTTAGTTCTTAATCCCTATCTGACCAGCCGTCTGAACAGCAGGAAGAAGGCTGTGAATGTCAAGGGCAGTTGTGAAGGTCACAGTCCTGCTAGGACTTGCGTCCACCATGCCTGCCAGCAGTGTACAGCCTGCCCTGAAGCAGGGAGTTTGAATACAGGGCCGTAAGCTTGTAATTTCATGGTTGGCCTCTCTCTCCTTTTGTTTACAGAAGATGAAATTATAAGTCTGAAAGAGACGGCAGAAAAGAATCATAAAACCATTCAAAAGGTACTGTAACTTTATACATTGGCGAATGACTCTTTTACACTGAAATATCAGCAGAACTGATGGAATAACGGTGGGTCCCGATCGTCTTGGGGTGTAGGGGAAAGTCCATTTCCATATTTAATCTCTCCCGAAATTTGGGTAGGCTCTTTGGCAGTAAATAAGGATTTCATCCTGAAAATGAATTAACGTACAGATACTTCTTTTACTTGGGATAACTGAGCGTCTGCCTCGTTGACCGTAAGGAACTGAAGTTCGATGGCACAGGAGCTCCTGAGATGTGCTTGTGGAAAAATCCTGTTATTAAGAATGAACATTCTTTTTTTCAGCCCACACGTAGCTTCATGTTCATTTTTCTGTTTGCACACAAGCTGGGCTATGTTATGTGGGAAATCTGTACTTAGGACAGGAATTCTTTTCGTATCAGCAAGGCCAAGATCACCTAGTGCATCTGGGCCAGTGGGACCACAGCACTTATGCCCCCCGCACAGGTCGGGCACCCCTGCTTCGGGCTTCCTTAGCTCCCTTTACTGTCCCATCATAGCCATCAACATATTTTTAGTGATAATCAATCTTCCCTGCTGTACTGCAAGCCTCAGGAGAGCAGAGACGCTATCATCTCTGTTTCTGGTATATTCCCAGCACTGAGCACAGAGCCTGGCACACTGACCAATGCTCTTTGAGTGACTCATAGAATGAGAATGTGTTTAGAGTTCCTGAGATTTACAGGTGAAAAGGTGTATTTGCATCTTTGAATTGTTCCAAATAAACATAAATACTTTCCACTAACTGAATCGAGTGTCAGTTTTAAAATGAAAAAAAAAATGCTTTTAAGGTTTTATTTTTATTTATTCATGAGAGACACAGAGAGACAGGCAGAGACATAGGCACAGGGAGAAGCAGGCTCCCTGTGGAGAGCCCGATGTGGGACTCGATCATGACCTGAGCCAAAGGCAGACGTTCAACCACTGAGCCACCCAGGTGCCCCTTAAAATGAAAAGTAATTTAAAAACTGGGTAACAGTCAGTTTTAATTAAACATGCCATCCCTCAGTCACACAAGCCCCGTTTCCAGAGCCCAACCGACAGCCACCTGTGCGTCAGTTGAGGTCCAAATTTCATCCCATTTTTACAGTTCAGAGTATTCTTAGGTTTTCGATAAAATTAACTCTTAAGAACTAATTTTTAGAGAATTGGTTACATAAAGGGTCAGAGTTGAGAGAGGTTTTCTCTGATAAGCAAAATCATCATGGATTTGCAGAGCAAGTTCATATTCTTGTGCTTCATTCTATTTGCAGTGGTGACAACACAAGTCCCATCCTTACAGAGAAAACCAGAGTCTGTGGACAGATAAGTTTCACCTTCCTGGCATCAATGTCTAGGTTGAAAATGAAGTCGCAGCTTCCTAGTCTCAACCTCTAAGGAATTATCACAGTTTAAGTGTTTCTAAAACTGTTCGATCTATCCAGTCACTTGTAGGGATGAGTCGTGTAAGCTTACTCTTCTCTGGAAAGAGCACAAGAAATTAGAGCAAAAAATCTGACCACTAAGCCGCCGATTAGAAAGAAACATGCCCCTTCGAATGACCAGTCAAGCCCTGTGTGAGCTTAAATATTTCAGTTAAGTGTTTCCTCAACTGCCTTAGGTCTGCACTGCCCGGTGGTAGCCCCCTATGGCTGGCTGAACACATGAATTGTGTCTAGTGCAACTGAGGAACTCAATTTTTAATTATATTTAATTTTAATTTTTAAAATTTAAATGTAAAAACTGATACTTGTTTCAGTTTATTGGAAAACCTTTGTGTATATTTTAAATAACTTGGTATGTGAATCTACTTGTTGCTCTGTAATTCTTATGCAGTCTAAATACAGATAAAGTATTTCCAATGAAATTTCAGTCCCCAAATTGAGATGTGCTTCAAAGACTTAGCTTAAGTGAAATATCTCAGCAATGATTTTTAAGATTAATTATTACACATTGAGATGATAACATTTTGAATGTATATTTGGATAAACAAAATATATTATTAAAATTAATTTCGCCTGTTTCTTTTACCTTTTTTAGCAAGACTACTCTAAAATTCAAAATTATATATAACTTATACCATGTTTTTTTAAAGACTTTATTTATTTATTCATGAGAGACAGAGAGAGAGAGAGAGAGAGAGGCAGAGACACAGGCAGAGGGAGAAGTAGGCTCCATGTAGGGAGCCCGAAGTGGGACTCGATCCCGGGACTCCAGGATCATGCCCTGGGCAGAAGGCAGGCGCCAAACCGCTAAGTCACCCAGGAATCCCCTGTTTTTAATTCACAGCTCTCTTTAGCAAATATAGCAGATCCCTAGTCCGTTTGATCATTTAAAAAATCCTTTCTCTTTTCTTTTTTTCTTTATATGTACTGAACCTCCATGGACACATTGAAAATAGGTACAGTTTGGTATTGAACAGAAGGAACCCAGAACCTCGGGTTCCCCTTCCATTTCTGCCACTGTGGTCCCTTGGGCCAGTGCCTTCTCCCTCTTTCTGTCTTTCACAGGCCTAACTGTGAGGATATATTGGGATAATGGGAGTCAAAGTGCTTTGTCAACTGGAAAGCACATTAGGACTTGTTGAGCAAATGAGAGCTGATATTTACTGGTTTGGTTTCCAATAGCCTCCACTACATCAGTTAATTCAGCGATGTTTACTAGGTGCCTTTTAGTGCCAAGCAGTGTGCTAGTGCTGAGATACAAAAATTACAGACAGACATACACACACATACATACACACGTGCACACACACGCATGGCCTGCTGTGGAGCAGATTAAGTCTAGGACGAGAGACAAAAACCCTTGGGCTGTGTATGTGGACTGTAATAGCAGTATGTACATAGAGAAGAGATGTCTAGCTTTGCCTGAAAGGATGCACAAACAATTCCTTCCACTTTTACTCTGTCACTTAGCTTACCTAGCCTTACTAACTAACTCCTTTTTATCCAAAGAGGATCCTTCTTCTTTGCCCTGACTCATCTCTTCCTTCCTCCTCTTCTGGAACTTTCTTCATCACCCCTTTCTCTCTAATACCTTTAAAATTTTCACTGTAGCCTACAGATATAGTGAAACCATTGTCTTGGTGGTATCCATTGACTCTAATCACCCATTGCCATTTACTATATTCCAAATGTTATTTAAAATAAATCTGTGCTTACCAAACCCCTTTTCGCTCCCCCGATGCTAGTTTTTCTTGTGTATAAGGTCACAGTGAGATTCCTATTGCCTTCAATCCTTTTTTTTTTTTTTTAAAGATTTTATTTATTCATGAGAGACACACAGAGAGAGGCTAGGCAGAGGGAGAAGCAGGCTCCTGGCGAGGAGCCCAATGCGGGACTCAATCCCAGGACCCCGGGATCACGACGTGAGTCAAGGGCAGATGCTCAACCACTGAGATACTCAGGCATCCTGCCTTCAATTCTTTTTAGGTTTTTTCCTTCCTGAATTTTCTGCTGTATATGGAAGGCCTGCCTGCCCTATCATAGAGTCTTCTACAGCAATGCTCACTTCTGATTCTTCACGTGGTTCTTCATTCCTTCCAAGCAATATCTGTCAATTCTCTGTGACTTCTCTGCTCAATTTTTCCACTTGAATGCTATTCTTGGGAATTCTATTTATCCTTGATCTTCCTTCTTTTCTCTCTCGTTGACCTCAGCCTCTCCCATAACTGGCACACTTGTTTACCAGTGACTTCCAAACTTCCTTCCTGCTTTATGATTTCTCTGAACGCCACGTCTATAGTTTCAGTTCTGTTCTCATCCTTAATTTCAATGTCACATGCTCTTTGACAGCCCCATCCATTTCCTATGGTAATTAGAAGCTCCTTCTGTGGCCCTGTATACCTGGGACTATTTGCTCTCTTAAGGTCAGAAACTGTCTTGTTTATCTCTAAATTCTTAGTCATCAGCCCTTAAAAACATTTGCTGAAAAAATGCGCTACCTATTCATCAAATCACTGTCAAAACTTGACCTTATTGCCCCCTGAATCTGGACTCTGCTGTGTTTCCCCACTTAAATGAATGACATTGCCATACATCCCAAAGAACAGATGAGAAATCCAGGGTCATTCTCTACTCTCTCCTTTATGCCTCGTATCTATTTGGTCGCCCAATCTGTAGGTTCTCCTTCCACAGTGTATCTCAAATCCCCCTTCTCTGTCACAACATTGCTACAGACTTGGTCGGGGCTGTCATCATTTCCATAGATTCTAACTTCATTTTCCTGTTTCCACCCTCATCCCTTTTCAAATCAAGCTTCCACACTCTGCTGTAGTGTGTCATACCCTAATTGCACGTGCTAAAACCTTCAATGGTTTCCCATTGTCTACAGTATAAAATCAGACCACCCAAAAATACACCGGGGTATTTTCATATGCCAGAAACAGTTAAATTCTTTCTGAAAGAATTCTTTAAAATAGATTTTACTACTAAAAAAAAATAAATAGATTTTACTATCTTAATTTTACAGAGAAGAAAACTAAGGCTTGAAGCCGACTTAGTTTACCCACACGGCTAATAAGGAGCAGAGCTTCGATTTGAACACACTTATGTTCCTCATTGTATCATCCTGCCTTCCACCCCTGATTGTGGAGAGTGAGGCCTCTCATATTGTCACCCGACCCTCCTCCTTTCCTTTCCTGCCACTGCTGTCTCTCTGCATCCAGGGGTCCCATAGCACCAAGCCCTCCCCAATTCCTCCATGACTTCATACTCCCCTGCAGTTGTTGTGCTATTTTGTTTGCTGTTTCCACTGCCTTCTTCCTTCTCCAACTGGTTGCATTCCCAGTAGCCCTCAAGACCATTGTCAAAATGTACTTCTCCTATTATATCTTATTATAACTATGGTTGCCGGGATTTGTGGCTCTTTATGCTTTTTGGCCACCTGAAAATTTGATTTATTAACATATTTACTAATGTATTACAGTCATTTTTTCACATTGCTCTCCTACCAGACCTAGATGCTTCAGAGGAAGGGATCTGTTCTACTTCACTTCTGTACCTCTCTAGAGTAACAAAATGCCTGGCATCTAAAAGGTGTTCCACACATGTGTATTAAATCATGAATGTACGGACTAATTGAATGGATGTCAAAACCAAGGTTTGAATTTTATCAGTGTATATAACACTGATTATTATTATATATAATACATGAATGGCAAGTAATCATTGAAGATACCAAGGCAAGTCATAGGAGTGCAGGGGCTATGCAGTGTATGATTGTTTTCAGTTGGCATAGAGTTTGATGTGCATAGAAATACAACACAAAAATCTAAAATAAAAGAATGGGTCCTATAAAGAGGAAAGCAAAAGTGCTTTTCTTGATACACTATACTTGCTTTATTATATATCAACATCACATTTTGTTGGTATAGGGTGAGGAAGATTGTCAATAAATTGGCATTTCCTGTGTATATTTTGCTTGTTGTTCTAGTAAAATACAGTAATATATAATGTATTACTGTTACATGATAATCTACAGATATTTAAATTTTTAAAATCATATTAGGATCTGCTTTTCTCATGTTTAAAATCAAAATATGTGTTGTTCTATTCTACTGAGGAGAAATTTTAGGTATTCTTTTAGGTATTCTGTTCTTTTCTTTAATCAAAATATAATATTCTTCTCTTTTAGCTAATGGATGGTAGAGACAGATTACTATGTGAGCTTGATTATGAAAAATCATTAGTTCAAGAAATGGTAAGGTGATTTATGTTATTTCCTAATAAATTTGAAATCAGGAATTCAATTTAATCATGAATGCTTTATAAACTTTATTTGTAACCATTTTATTGTGAGCTATTTCACACTTTGTCAATAATCTAAATACATACAAAATTATTAACTTTTTTTAACTGAAGTACAATTGACACACAATGTTATAATAATTTCAAGTGTACAGACAATTCTATACATTAAGCTATGTTCAATACAATAAGTGTGGTCACCATACAACATCCTTATAATATTATTGACTATATTCCCATGCTGTGCTTTGCAACCCCATGACTTATTTTACAACTGAAAGTTTGTACTTCTTAATCCTTTTCAGCTATTTCTATAAACATTTTTAAATGATCCTTTTAAGAAAACAGTTTGATTAGTACTGACACAAATGTAATAAGCTGCTATGTAGATGAGTCTTACATAAGAAATAGTGTTACGATTTAAAGCAGTGCACAAAGTTTTTGAGTTTTATGGAGATTAAAAAAAACAAATATGAGAGCCCAATATTTTGAAGGATTTGCTATTTTTAGTTACAAATTGCCATAAGTGACAACAAAAAAAGAGCCCAGCTAGATATTTTGGCATTCTGTGTTAGTCTCATAAGAAAACACTGCCTTTTTATGTTCTTTTAGAGAACTTTCCAGACGGCTGCTCTTTTATTTTATCTGTGGACTACCCACCCCCGAGGCCCCGCCACCCCACCCCCCTGCCCAGCTTATGGTGTTGTACTTTGGCTTTCAACTGGTCACCACTAGTATGTCTTTGTTATAGTAAACTGACTGTGTTTATTATAATCAAAAATAAAACACAGCTTGACTTGCGTTCTAAATGTGCTTGAAAAGAATATGATACTGTTTAGAAGAGAAAAGGTTGTTCATAGGAAGTCAACACCACTTCAGATATTGAAACATTCCCTTTTTTACAGCTTGTCACACTTTGTGCCAAGTCATGACCGTTTCCCTAACTCTGTTTTGTTACTCTCGGCACCATGTGTTTTGGGTTTCTTGTCATAGAAATTAATGCAAAACAATGCTCTGAGACTACAATAAAGCCTTCTATGAAACCAACTTGGGAATTCAGGCAAGGAAAAAATTATGGTTAGCTAGTCACAGAAGCCATGTGCTAACAAATAACATTATTTTGAATCCCTCACTTTTAGGTACCTGGCCTGTAAAAATCGTCTCCATTATTTGAGTCTATTCGGTCGATTTCTTCTGCCTCCCCCACCCCTTCTGTCATTCCTCCAATGTCTTGGAGTTGCTTCTGAAAACAAACTAAATGTGCACATTGTCATTAAAATTGAAAGTGCTTTTATAGACCGGGAACCAAATGTTATATTGTCAGTTGATTAGTGGCATTGGGGAAGAAATGAAACAAGTTGGTCGGCGAGTCTGTGCTGATACTATGAACTGAACCCATAGTTTTACTTTGCCTCTTTATTTAAACCCTAAGCAGTTAACCGGTGCTATTATATTGCCCACGGGGGAACCAATCACATTTTATTGTGTTGTGTAGAAGTTTGTTTAGTGCTGCACTTGTTGCCAGGCAGCAAGATCTTGCATCACAAACCCGGTCCAGCACAAGAGGCTTGGCATGCTCAGAACTAGTTTGGGGGCTCATGTTCTCAGAAGAGGGAGTCTGCTTAAGGTTCTTCTTCTTCCACGGCATACCTTTGGGCCCAGCAAAGTCTCTGTTTGGTGCCTTCTCCCTCCCACCAAGACATTCTGTTACTAACTTGGTGGGAGGCTGGCTTCATGGCTGTCGGGCTTCCTTTGTTTCTTGCCACAGTATTTTTTTTTTTTCCAGAAATGACGGTATCTGGATTGATGATTGCACCTAGATGAAGAAGTGGGTGATGGTGGAGTCGATGCAGAGTCATTTTGTAGAAATCTAAAAAACTTTCTCACTGAAGGGTTTTTGTTCCACGCTTATTTCTGTTTTCCAGTGCAGTCTGTGTTCTGGCCTCTCAAGAACCTAGTTTAAAAAGTCAAAGAGCAGGGCACCTGGGTTGCTCAGTGGTTGAGCATTTGTCTTCAGCTCAGATCCTGATCCCGGGGTCCTGGGATCAAATCTCTCATTGGGCTCCCCATGGGCAGCCTGCTTCTCCCTCTGCCTCTGTCTCTCCCTCTCTCTCTCTGTGTCTCTCATGAATAAATAAATAAAATCTTAAAAAAGAAAAAGAAAAGTCAAAGAGCTGCACATAAAAAAGGCACTATCAATAAGTGTGGGTAAACAATGACACATGGAATGTGGGTATCCTTAGACTGGCTTGAGGGGAAGGGTGTAAAATAACTTTGTGTCTTCCCATGATTCCTGTGCATAGTCGTGTTGATTTATCTTTTTTAAAAAATTGAGATATAATTGCCATATTACATTGTATTCATGTTAGGTGTACAACAAAATGATTTGATATATGTGAATATTGTAAAGTGATCAGTACGGTAAATCTCGTTAACATCCATCACCACACACAGATTTTTTGTTTTCTTGTGACAAGAACTTGTAAGATTTGCTCTCTTAGCAATTTTCAGATATATAATACAGTATTGTTAGCTATAGTCACCATATATATTGTGTTCCTAGGACATTTATTATAGGTAGATATTTGCCTGTTGGTATCACCTTCACCCATTTTGCCAACCTCACTCCACTCCCTGCTTCTGGCAATCACCTATCTGTTCTCTAAGTTCAGTTTTTTAGATGTGGATATAAATGATCATTCAGTATTTGTCTTCCTCTGACTGATTCCATTTAGTATAATGTTCTCAAGGCCCATCCACATTGTTGCAAATGGTAGGATTTCCTTCTTTTTATGGCTGAATAGTATTCCATTATATATATATATATATATATGAATGAATATTATATATATAATTAGTATTATATATTAGTATTAGTACTATATAATATATTAGTATTCATATATATATATATATATATATATATGCCACATTTTCTTTATCTGTTAATGGATAGTTAGGTTGTTTCCATGTGTTGGCTATTGTGAATTATGTTATTATGTTGCAGTGACCATGGGAGTGCAGGTATCTTTTCGAGATAGTGATTTTCCTTCCTTCAGATAAGTACTCAGAAGTAGAATTGCTGGGTCATATGGTAATTCTATTTTTAATCTTTTTGAGGAAACTCCATACTGTTTTCCATAATGGCTGAACCAATTTACATTCCTACCAGTAGGGCACAAGTGTTTCCTTTTCTCCACATTTTTGCCAACACTTGTTATCTTTAGTGATAGCCATTCTATCAAGTATGAGGGGATATCTCATTAACGATTTTGGTTTGCATTTCCCTGATGACTAATGATGTTGAATACCTTTACATGTACCTGTTGGCCATTTGAATATCTTCTTTGGAAAATGTCTACTTAGATCATCTGGACATTTTTTTAAAGGATTTTATTTATTTATTTAAGAGACAGAGGGGGAGAGCATGCACACACATGTGTACACATGCGCATGAGTGCAGGAAGAGGCAGACGGGGAGGGAGAGGAAGAAGCAGACTCTAGATTGAGCCTGGGAGTTGGATGCAGGGCTCGAACCCATGACCCCAACAACATGACCTGAGCTGAAACTAGGAGTTGGACACTCAATTGAGCCACCCAGAGCCTCAATCATCTGCCCATTTTTAATTGGTTTATTTGGGTGTTGTTATTGTTGTTATGGAGTTGTATGAGATCTATGCATATTTTGGATATTAATCCCTTCTCAGATATATGATTTCCTAATATTTTCTACCATTCCACAAGTTGCCTTTTTTGTTTTGATTGTTTTGCTGTGCAGAAGCTCTTTAATATGAAGTCGTCTCTCACTTGTTTATTTTTTATTTTGTTACTTGTGCATTAGGTGTCATATCCAAAAAATCATTGCTGAGACCTATCTCAAGAAGCTTTTCCCCTATGTTTTCTTCTAAGAGTTTTATGGCTTTACGCTTTACATTTATGTCTGTAATTTATTTTGAAGTACTTTTTGTTAGTGGTATAAGATAGGGGTTTGGTTATATTCTTTAACATGTGAATGTCCAATTTTCCCAGCACCATTTATTGAAGAGACTTTTCTTCCCAGCACCATTTATTGAAGAGTCTTTTCTTCATTGAGTGTCCTTGGCTCCTTTGTCAGATATTAGGTGACTATTTATTCATAGGTTGATTTTTGAACTCTTGACTCTGTTTCATTTGGTCTATGTGTCTGTTCTTATACTAGTATCATAGTGTTTTGATTGCTATAGCTTTATAATATAGTTTGAAATCATGATGTGTAATGTCACCAGATTTGTTCTTCTTTCTCAGGTTTGCTTGAGTTTTGGAGAATCTTTTGCAGTTCTGTATAAGTTTTAGGATTATTTTTTCTACCCTTAGTTAAAAGCTCAATCTGTAAAAAGTGGTATCTTAATAGAGATTGCATTGGCTTTGGGTAGTAGAGCCCTTTGAGCAATATTAATTCTTCCAGCCTATGAACATGAGAGATCTTTCCATTCATTTGTGTCTTCTTCACTTTCTTTCATCAATGTCTTGTAGTCTTCAGTGTACAGATCATTCACCTCTTTGGTTAAATTTATTCTGAAATGTTTTCATGTTTTGATTCTATTGTATATGGGATCATTTTCTTTATTTTCTTTCAGACAGTTTGTTGTTAGGGTATAGAAAATGCTACTGAGTTTTATGTGTGGATTTTTGTATCCTTCGCTTTCATATATCTTGAAGCTAACAACAACAACAAAAGTGTCCTCATCAGAAAAGTACTATCACTGAACACTTAATTTTAACTAATTATTCATCTGTTTCATCCCAGTGTATTTGGTTCCTAGGGACAATCTAGAGTTAAGATGGAAACGAGCTATGAAGTTTGTTGTAGCTCCTTGTTCTGGGGGCATAGCACTGAGCCACCACTGTAGCTGGCCTTGATCCTATAACTGGGTTCCCTGTTGCCTGAGTTCCCTCTGAGTCAGGCCTATCCCGGGTAATGTGGCAGGTTTGGCCATTCAACTAGAAAACCAGCATTTTGGTGACCCGGACATCTACTATAATAAAATGTATGACTGAATTTCTGTGCTTAGGCCTGTGTATTTGATAAGATTTAGGTTATTATATCACTTCTCATTGGTACTATCACTGTTCTCTATATATTACTTTTTAATTAATTTTTTTTAGAGAGAGAGAGAGTGAGCATGCAAGTGGGGATGGGGGCAAAAGGAGAGGGAGAGAGCGATCTTAATCAGGCTCCACATCCAACAGGATGCCCCACATGGGGCTCGATCTTGCAACCCTGAGATCATGATCTGAGCTGAAGTCAAGAGTTAGATGCCCAATTGACTGAACCACCCAGGTTCCCCTCATTGGTACTATCACTGTTCTGACGATGGTGTTCCACAAGCAGAACCTAAGGTTTGCCAACAGTTACTGCCATAGGATTGAGAACCACTTTGAAATCTGGGGGATGCTTTCAGTGATCTGTAGGATACTGCATTTACATTATAGCTCTGGGAATAGTGGCGAAAATGAAGCATGCTATGAGAAGTGTCTCAATGTAACTGCATCCCCATATACTTAGCAGACTGCAGAGCAAGTTTTACTATCCTTGTGGTCCCTGTTTCACTGTCAGTGAGTTCCCACCCACCAGTCAGAAAATATGCTTGCTCTACACAGTCCTGGACATCTGGTAGCCCTGCTCAGCCTTCTTAATCTACTTTGCCTCTAGTCACAGAGGCAGAGGATAAACCTTGTGAAAGGAAAAGTTCCTTTGAGCCAGTATTGTTCCAAACCCATCACAGTGAAGCCCTCAGACCCTTGCAGTGATTCATGCCCGATGAAATCAGCAGACATATTTGTCTACCTACAACCAGAAGGTTTATTACAAAATGTCTCAGAGTCCTATTTCTTCTAGGTGGTTCCCTCTTCCTAAATTACCCTCTCTTGGTTAGCTTCTGCTCATCCTTCAGGTCAGATGTCAGATAAGGCCTCTGGGAACCCTTCCTCCTTACTCCCCTAGCCTGGACCATGTGCCCACCCCCAGGTTTATATGGCACACAGACTCCCTCTCAGCTCTACTCACGCTCTGTAGAGATGGCCTGTTGACTTATCTCTACTTTCATCTGGTGAACTAGTTGAGATCAGGAAATCCACCTGTTCACAGTTGTGCCCCCAAAACCTACCATGGTGGCTGCTACAGAGTAGATACTCAAATATTTATTATGAGTAAACAAAGGAATGAATTTTAAAAATGATTAGTTGAAAATGACTTAACCCACACTATGTCATGAACTACATAGATTTTAATAAACAGGTAACACTGTTAATATACATATGTGACACAGCTACGTGATATATGAACTAACTACAATGTACTTTCCAGTATTAATTTATAGGTTTGTTCCAGTGGTTCTCAAATTTTTTGGTCTCAGGATCCCTTTGGATTCTTCAAAATTATTGAGTCCTCTAAGGAGATTTGGTTTAGATTGGTTTTATCGGCTAATATTTACTACATGTGAAATTAAAACATTATTTATTGGTTCATTTAAAAATAACAATAATAGTCTCTCACATATGCTGAAATAAATAGCATATTACCTATAAATATAATTTCTAAAACAAAAAAAGCTTAGTAAGAGTAGCATTGCCTTACAATTTTGTAAATTTCTTTAATATCTGGCTGACTAGAAGTGTCCTTTTATCTGCTTCTGCATTCATTCTGTCAGAGTAAGTATCATGGAGCCTCTGAAAACTCCACTATGTACTGCCGAGACCATGAGATGAAAAAAGGTGATTATTGTCTTAGTACTGTTATAATAATGACATTGTAAAAGCCATAAAGATTTTGGGAACCCCATGGACCCTTGGACCATACATTGAGATCTGCTGCCCTCTTTAATAAAGAAAAACTCTTAGCCAGGTGCGTTTAAGAAAAATATCTTTGTTCTGTTCTAGTGCTGATCCTCTTTCCTTTGTTTTTATTTCACTGATTCTCTCCCTTGACACCACACTGTAAGAATGTACACTAATACTTTGCAATGAACATAAGCCATTGATACTGAGTTCAGGCAGCAGAAAGCCCCAAATTTCTATTCTAGGAGATTGTCATTTATCTGTCACATAGTAGTAGTTGCAGCAAATGTTTACTATGGGTAATACCCAGTGTTGTGCTGTGCTATGGTAATCCTAGATGTTATGTGAAGATCAGAGCCATAAATACCCCTAGCATACATGGTATATGTAGAAAATTCAGTAAGAACAATTTACAAGAAGAAAATAAACAGAGAGGACACTTTCCCTTGATCTTTTAGGACTCCACCACAAGGTGATTATGGGGTAGGCCAGCAGGATGAATCACAGAAAGTGCTGTAGGAGAAGGACTCCACCACTGTACAACTCTATACATTTATTGGGGAAATTAGAAAGGGTACCAGGACCTTCTAGTGCATGTTTGCTCAAGTGGGAGCTTCTTGGCCAAGGAAATGCCCTATTAAGATCACCCAGACTTGAGCTCAGGGAAGTGGCACCAATGCCATTGGTATTAAGTCCCCCAGAGAACTTATTCCATTCCAACTGAGCCATCTTACTGGTCAATTAACAGGTGGAGGACAGGTAAGGAGCTGCTGGGCCATAGGATTATCTGTTAGCACTCAAAGTGTGGTGGTTCCTTTCCTCCTCCAAGAAAAGAGGGGTGGGTTATTCACACCTTCACTTGGTGATGAAAGCAGAGTCATAGTTGAGAGGGTGACCAGCTCATCCTGGTCCAGGCTTTACACAGAGAGTCTTATATCTAGAAACCCCCAGTCAGGCAAACCGGGACATTTGGTTCTCCTGATAGCTAGAAACCCGAAAGCTCCTCCTGAGAGCAGACATGATTCCGTGTATCAACTCCAATGTATTAAGAGGATTCTGAGGGAAAATTCAACTCCTGTCATGTTTCATGGGGTAAGACTGAAGCCTAAGATCAGAAATGAGACAAGAATTTCTGCTCTTATCATCTCCATTCAACATTGTATTTTAGGTCTTAACCAGTATAATAATGCAAGAAAAGAGATAAAAGGCATCCAGATTGGAAAGAAAGAAGTAGGACTATTTTTATTCTCATATGACATGATCGTCTGTATAGGAAATCCTAAACACTCTACAAAAAAGCCACTAGAATTAATAAATGAATTTACCAAGTTCAGAAAGATCAAAATACAAAAATAATATATTTCTGTACACAAGCAATCAAAAAATGGAAAAAATAAAACATCACTTATAATAGCATAAAATATGAAATGCTTATGGATAAAATTGACAAGATATGTACAAAACCATACAAAACACTCCTGAGAGAAATTAAAGACTTAAAAAGATGGAGAAACATACCATGTTCATGATTTAGACAATATAAACTGTCAGTTATCTCCAGGTTGATTTATAGATTCAACACAATCTCAGTCAAAATCCTAGAAGACTTTTTTTTAACCAACAAGCTCCTCTAAAATTTATATGGAAATTGATGGATCATAAATAGCTGAAATAATTCTGAAAAAGAACAAAGCTGAAGGATTCACACAACCTGCTTTCAAGACTTACTGTAAAGGCACAGTAGACAAGGTATAATGATACTGATATAAGGATAAACATAGTTTGATGAAATAGAATAAAGACCCCAGAAAAAAACCTACTGGGTCATATATGATAAATTTATTTCAGACAAAGGTGCCCAAGCCAATTCAAGCAGGAAAGTATGATCTTTTCAACAAAGGGTGCTGGAACACTTGGATAGCTATAAGAAAAAACGAACCTCAACTCAACCTCACACCTCATATAAAAATTGACTCAAATGGACCATAAACCTAAATGTAATAGCTAAAACCTCAGAATTTCTAGAATAAGGTACAGGAGAGGATTTTGTATATGGGAAAAATGTGAAATGTTGGAGCCAGAGGGCAGATAGATGTAGAACACATGAGAAACTCCAATATATATTTATGATGAAAACTCTTAGCAAACTGGGAATAGGAAGATTAAGAGGAAGTCTGAATATAATTTTTTAAGTACATAAAGTAGAATGAAAAATAAAACATATAAAATATATGAGATAGAGCTGAAGCAGTGTTAAGAAGGAACTATAGCTCTAAATGCTTACAGTAGAGAGAGTCTCAAATCAATAATTGAAATTTCTACCTCAAGAAATTAGAAACAAAAGAGCAAAATAAACCCAAATCAACATAAGGGAAGGAAATAATGATAATAGCAGAAATAAATAGAATTGAAAAATAGGCAAACAGAGGAAATCGATAAAAATAAATCAATAAAATCAATAAAATTGATAAATATCTAGCATGACTATTAAATATGGAAAGAGATGGGCAAAAGACACAAATCTCCAACTTTAACAATAAAATAGGATATCATTATAGAACTTGTCATCTTTAAAAGGATAATTGGAGGCAGAATGCCGAGGTGGCTCAGCGGTTTAGCACCTGCCTTCGGCCCAGGGTGTGATCCTGGAGACCCGAGATCGAGTCCCACATTGGGCCCCCTGCATGGAGCCTGCTCTTCCCTCTGCCTGTGTTGTGTCTCTGCCCCTCTCTCTCTCTGTGTGTGTCTCTCATAAATAAATAAATAAAATCTTTTAAAAAGTAAATAAAGGATAATTGGGTAACCTACAAAAACTTTATGTTCATGAGTTTCAAAACTTAGGAAACAAATGAAGCAATTCCTCAAAAACCAACAACTACCAAAATTCAATTAAGATGACATAAATAATCTTAAAAGTCATACGACCATAAAAATTGAATGTATAATTTAAAAGCTCCTGAAAAAAAGAATTTCCAGAATGTCTGGATAGTTTCAATAAAGAATCTTACCAGACAGTAAAGAATTAACACTAGTTTTATATGATATATTTCAGAAAATTCAAAGAGGCAGAATAATTTCTCAGTGCATCATATGAGGCTAGTATAATACCAAAACCAGAAAAAGACTGTATGCAAAAAAAGGAAAAGTATAGGGCAATATCTTTAATGAATTCAGGTGCAAAAATATTCAACAAATATTGGCAAATTGAAGCCTACTATGTATAAAAAATTATACATTATGACCAACTGGGATTTATTCATGATACAAAAGCCTAGTTCAGCATTTAAAAATAAATCAATAAAATCCATAAAGACATAGCATAAGATCATGTCAACTGATGGAGAAAAATCACTTGAAAAAAAGTCCAACACCCATTCATGAAAAAAGCGCTTAGCAATCTAGGAAAAGAAGGAACTTCCTCAAATTGATGAAGAACATGTGCCAAAAAAAAAGTCCTATATCTTTCATCAGACTCAATGGTAAAAGACTGAATATTTTCTTTCTAAAAATCAATTGCCTTTCTATATGTCAGGAAAGAACATATGGAAACAAAAATTAAAAACACAGTGTAATTTGTACTTGCTCCAAAGAAAACATAAATAGATATAAATCTAACCAAACATATATAGGTTCTGTATGCTGATAATTATAAAATGCTTATGAAAGAAATCAAAGACTCAAATAAATGAAAAGACTTACTGCGTTCATGAATTGGACAACTCAAGGTAGTAAAGATGTCAGTTCTTCCACAAGTTGAGCTCTAGTTTAATGCATTTCTATCAAAATCCCAGCTAGGTTTTTTGTTTTTTGTTTTGTTCTGTTTTGTTTTGTTTTGTTTTGTTTTGCTGACATAGACAATTTTATTCTAAAGGTAAGGGCCTAGAAGAGCTAAACCAATCTTGAAAAGATGAATAAATTAGAAGGACTCACTTTACCTGATATAAGATTTATTATCAGTAATCAAAGAACTGTGGTATTTGTAGAGGACTAGACTAATCAATGGAACAGAACAGTGAACCCAGAAGTAGATCCACACAAATATGTTCAACTGATTTTTTTTTTGACATAAGTGTAGAAGCAGTTTACTGGAGGAAGGATAGCCTTTTCAGCATTTGGTGCAGGAGCAATTGGACATCTGCAGCCCCCAAAATGAACCTCATGTAAACCTTATACCTAACACAAAGAGTAATTCAAAATGGATTATAGACTTAAATATAAAATATAAAGCCATAAACATTTGGGGAGAAAAAGAGAAAATCTTTGGTGTGTAGGGTTAGGCAAAGAGTTCTTAGGCTTGATACCAAAAGCACAGTTCATAAAAGGAAAGATTGATAGATTGGACCCTGTCCTATCTTAATATACATGGGCTGGTATAAGAAAACACCACAGATTGGATGGCTTAAACAACAAACACTTATTTCTTGCAGTTCTGGAGGCTGGGAAGTTCAAGATCAAGAGGCCAGCAGCAGATTGGGTGTTTAGTGAGAGCCTGCTTCCTGGATCGCAGACTGCTCTTTTCTCCCAGTGTGCTCACTTAGCTTTTCTTCAGTGGGTGCACATCAAGTGCTGGGTAGGTGGGGGAAGAGAGGGAGACAGACAGACAGAGAGCTAGAGCACTCTAGCTCACTCTCTTCCTCTTCTTATAAGGGGATCAATCCCATCATGGGAGTCTTATGACCTAATCTAAATTTAATTGCTTCCCAAAGGCTCCACCTACTTATATCATCACATTGGGGATTCATCACATGGATTTTGCAGGGACACAAGGATTCAGTCCATAACAGATCTTATTAAAATTAAAAGCTTTTCTCCATGAAAGCACACATGAAGCAAAGATATCATCATGAAGAAAGATAACTGACAGATGTAGAGAAAAGTTTCGTGAACCATGTATCTAACAAAGGACGAACATCCAAGTAAATAAAGACCTTTCAAAACTCAGCAGTAGAAAAAAAATCCAACTAGAAAAAGAGCAAAAGACATGACCAGACATATTATTGAAGAGGCACATGAAAAAGTGCTCCCCATGAGGGAAACGCAAAATAAACCACACTGAGATAATGACTACAGATCTATCAGACTGATTAAATATTTTTAAAAGATTTTAAAATTTTATTTATTCGTGAGAAACACAGAGAGAGGCAGAAACATAGGCAGACAGAAAGCAGGCTCCCTGCGGGGATCCTGATGCAGGACTCGATCCCAGGACCCCAGGATCACGACCTGAGCCAAAGGCAGATGCTCAACCACTGAGCAACCCAAGCGCCCCCAGACTGATTAAAATTTTTTAAAAAGTGGTGACAACACTAAATCCTGGCAAGGATGGAGAGAAACTGAATAACTAGGAGACCAGTTTGACAATTTCTTTAAAAACTAAACATGCAATTACAATATAACTCAGCAACTGCACTCTTACGCATTTTCCCAGAAAAATAAAAACATATTCACAAACCAAAATGCTATACCCAAATGTTCAAAACAGCTTTATTCGTAATAGTCAAAATCTGGAAGCAACCCATATGTCCTTAAACATATGAATGGTTAAACATGGGATAACCATACCTCAGAATATTATTTAGCAACAAAAAGGAATAAACTAAAGATACAGGAACAACTTGGATGAATCTCAAGGGAATTATGCTGAATGAAATAACCAGTCCCAAAAGGCTACACATTGTATGATTCATTTATATGCCACTCCTTTGAAAATTCCAGTATAGTTAACATGCACTATTATATTAGCTTCAGGTGTGCAATATAGTTATACAATACTTTTGAGACGATGAAGTGTTAGAAATGGAGAACAAATTAGTGGTTGCCAGGATTAACGATGGGGAGAGGGGCACAGTATGGGGGGGGTGTGTTACAAAAGGGCAACACGGGATCTGTGTGTTGATTCTGTGGCTTGACAGGTGCTGAGCTAGTATGAAGTGAAATACACACATACAAATGCCTGCTAGGGAAATCTGAATAATATTACTGGGTTGTATCAACGTCAAGGTCCTGGTTGTGATATTGTACTATAGTTTTCCAAGTTGTTAACATTAGAGGAAAGGAAGTAAAGAGTATTACAGGTTCTTGGTATAGTATTCCTTATCATTGCATGTGAATCTACAATTATTTGAAAATAAAAGTACATTTTAAAATATTGAGGGTTTTTTTTTATTAGCGAATAAGTGCAGAGAAGCTAGATATAACTAGAAAGTTTCTTCCAAACTAAACATACAACTACAATAGAGAAAATTTATCTTGGATACCAGTCTTGTCAGATATACATTTTATAAATATTTTTCCTTGGTTATACCTTTTCTGTTCATTTGCTTGACAATGTATTTTGATGGGAAAATATATCTTTATATTAAAGCCTAATTTATCAGCTACTTTCCTTTATGGATATTGCTTTATGTATGCTTAGAAACCCTTGCCTTACCCTGAAGTCAAGAAGATATTCTTTTATATTTCCTTCTAAAAAAAAAAACCAAAACACCTTATCTTTAGGTGTATAATATATATACATAACATATATAAATGCATATATATATTAAAGATTTATTTATTTATTTATTTGAAAGAGATAGAGAGCAAGCAAATGGGGATAGGGGCAGAGGGAGAGGGAAAGAGAATTTCAAGCAGACTCCTGCTGAGCAAGGAACCAGAGGCAGGGCTGGATCCCAGGGCCCTGAGATCATCACCTGATCCTAAATCAAGAGTTGGCCACTTAATTAACTGAGCCACCCACCCGTTATGTTGATTGCTTTGGAACCTTTGGTGAAAATAAGCCAGTATAGTTTGGGGTTCTCTATTCTGTTGTAATGAATTGTTAACCCTTAAGCTAGTACTACACTACGTTAATTTCTGTGGCTTTATACTGGGTCTTGAAAACAAGTAACGGTAAGTCCTCCAACTTTGTTCTTTTCAAAGTCATTTTGAAAATTCTAGATGCTCTATATTTCCATGTAGATTTGAGAGACAACTTGTCCATTTTTACAAAAAAACCTGTTTTATGATTAGGATTGTGATAAAAATGCACAGATACACTCGAGGAGATTGACATACGAACAATTTACTAGACTGAATCATCCAACCCATAAGCATAATATACATCTCTATTTATTTAGGTCTTCTTTAATTTTTGTCGCCAATACGTTTTCATTTTCAGTGGAGGTTTTTGCACATCTTTTGTTAAATTTATTCCTAAATATTTTACCTTTTTTGATGCATTTAGAAGTGGAATTGTTTTAAGTTTTATTTCCTTTTTTTTTAAGATTTTATTTATTTATTCATGAGAGACACACGCAGAGAGAGAGAGAGAGAGAGAGAGAGAGATTGAGAGAGAGAGAGAGAGGCAGAGGCACAGGCAGAGGGAGAAGCAGGCTCCATGCAGGGAGCCCAACACAGGACTGGATCCCAAGTCTCCAGGATCATACCCAGGGCTGCAGGCGGCGCTAAACCGCTGCACCAAAGTTGGGGCTGCCCTTAAGTTTTATTTCCAATTGTTTGGTACTGGTATATAAAAAATACAATCAGGGGGATCCCTGGGTGGCTCAGCGGTTTAGTGCCTGCCTTTGGCCCAGGGCGTGGTCCTGGAGTCCCCGGGTCGAGTCCCACGTCGGACTCCCTGCATGGAGCCTGCCTCTCTCTCTGCCTGTTTCTGCCTCTCTCCCCCTGTGCCTCTCATGAATAAGTAAATAAAATATTTTTTTAAAAAAAATAAAAATACAATAAATTTTATTGTAACTTTGTATTCTTCAACCATGCTAGATTCACCTAATAGAGTAATTTCATAGATTCCTTAAAATGTAAACAACATGTAGATTCTTGATATGTAAGCAATTAGGTCTTCTGTAAATAGAGATAATTTTACTTATTTGTTTCTAAGCTTTGTACCTTTTATTTCTTTTCCTTTTTTTTTTAAGATTTTATTTACCTGAAAAAAAAAAAAAGATTTTATTTACCTGAGAGAGAAAGAGCACGAATGGGGAGGAGGGGCAGAGAGAGAGGAACCAGCAGACTCCCTGCTGAGCAGGCAGCCCAATGTGGGGTTCAATTCTAGGACCCTGGAATTATAACCCGAGTCAAAGGCAGGCACTTAACCAACCCAGCCATCCAGGCACTTCTCTTTTTAGTGTTTATAACAATGTTTAGGACCTGCAATACAGTGTTACATAACAGTGGTGAGAAGAAGCATTCTTGTCACCTTCTCCGCCTCAGAGGGGGGCAAACTTTATTGCGTCATCATTAAGTGTGTTTGGCTATAGATTTTTCATGGCAGTCATATATCAGGGTGAGAAGATTTCCTTTTATTCCTACTTTCTGAGAGTTCCTTTTGTGAATGACTGTTGAATTTTATCAAATGTGTTTTTTTCTGCAGCTATTGAAATGACTATATATTTTTCCCTTTATCCTGTAATATGGTGAAATACTTTGGTTTGTGAATATTGAAACAATTTTGCATTTCTGAGGTGAACCCCTCTATTGTGACCTTTCTTACATTTTCTATGTTACTGCACTCAATTTACTAGTAGTATGTTGAGGACTTTTGAATCTATGTTCATAGGAGACATTGATCTCTAAATTTTCTTTCTTTGTGTATATGCATGTTTTTTGGGTTTTAGTGTTAGAGTTATGTTGGCTTCATAAAATGACTTGAGAAATATGTCTTCTCTATCTTCTGAAACAACAAATATGTCTTCTCATGTTAGGTTTCACTAACACCTAAGTGGTGTTAGTGAAAAGATTTCTGTTATTTCTTTTAAAATGTTTGATAGACTTCACCAGTGAAAGCACCTGTACCTAGAGTTTTCTTTATGCAAAAGTTTTTGATAATGGATTTGTTTTCTTTAATAGCTATAGAGCTATTCACATTTTCTATTTCATTTTGTGTTTTGTTAAGTTGTATTATTCAATTTTTTCACTTTATTTAATTATGTATTTGTCAGTATGAGGTTTTCCATAACACTCTCTTATAATCCTTCTAGTATCTATAGGATCTGAAATAATGAATCATCTTTTATTACAGTTTTAATAAATTATGTTCTCGATCAATCTAGTTGGGGTTTTATTAATTTTGCTGATCTTTTCAAGACATTAGTTTTGGGTCTATTTTTTTCTTTTTTATTTAATTGATATATGCTCTGATCTCTGTCCTTTTCTCCCCTCTATTTACCTTTTGCTTACTCTGTATTCTTTTTTTTTTTTTTTTTAACCTTCTTAGGATGGAACTTGAGATCATTGATCTCAGGCTTTTTATTATTTGTATTTGGGCATTTAAAGCTATTAATCTCCCTCTAAGCAGCACCATACACGTTTTGATATCCTATATTTTCATTCAGTTTGGAGCATTGTCTAATTTCTGATTTCCCTTGTGTTTTAGAATTCTGTTGTTTAATTTATAAATTTAGTGATTTTCCTACAAATATTTATGTTATTCATTTCTAGTTTAATTCCACTGTAATCAAAGAACATCCTCTGTACGATTTAAATTTTTATTCATTTGTTGGCAGTTATTGCATGGCCAAAAAGCATATAGTGTATCATGTATCATTTACTGTACTATATCTGCTTGAAAATAATTTATATTGGGCAGTTATCAATTAAATCAAGGTAGTAATAGTGTTTTTTATTTTACTTATTTTTAAAAAAAATTTTTTTAAGATTTTATTTATTTATTCATGAGAGACACACAGAGAGAGAGGCAGAGACACAGGCAGAGGGAGAAGCAGGCTCCACGCAGGGAGCCCGACGCGGACCTCGATCCCAGGTCTACGGGATCACGCCCTGGACTGAAGGCAGCACTAAACCGCTGAGCCACCCGGGCTGCCCATAATAGTGTTTTTTAGGTCATCTATATGTCTTTAACTTTTTTGCTTAGTTCTTTCAGTTGCTGAGAGAGCAGTGTTATATGGCTATATAATTTTGAAAATTTTTTTACTTTATGTGTTTTAAAGCTCTGTTATTAGGTCCATTTGCATTTATAATTATTGTGTATTCTCATAAATTGATCCTTTTATCATTATAAAATGTCCCACTCTATCTCTAGTTATTCTCTAATCCTGAAATCTACTATACATGTTAGGTATAAATGTAGTACCTCCAGACTTCTTATGTTTGCATTGCATTTTTTCAATACATATATTTTCAGCCTCTCTGTGTATTTATAGTTAAAGTGCTTGTGTTATAGACAGTAAAAATTGAGTGTTTCTTTTTTATACATTCTGCCTATTTCTGCATTTTAACTAGACTGTTCAGTCTATCAACACTCAATGTTATTATTGATAGAATTAGCTTTAAGTGTACCATTTTATTATTTGCTTTTTGGGTGTCCTATCCGGATTTTTTCATTGTTGTCTTTCCTCTGTTGTTGTTGTTGTTGTTCTTCTTCTTCTTCTTCTTCTTCTTCTTCTTCTTGCTGTCCCTTTAATATATAGTAGAATTCCAATTTAATTTATTATCATTTTGGCTTTTTTGCCTATCTCTTAGTGGTTGCTCTAGCAATTACAATTTACATCCATAACCTTTTACAGTTTACTTAAGGTTAATTTAGGACAGTTTCACGTAAAATATAGAAATATTGTTTTATGTATTTTATTTATGTCTACGATTTTTGCTTTAAGCAGTTATATGTATTTGAAAGATTAAGACAAAATAGTCTTACATATTGACCATTTCCGATGTTCTGAATTCCTTCCTAAAGATTGGATGTTCTCCCTGGGATCATTTTTCTTCAGTCTGAGGAGCTTCCTTTAATGTTTATCCTGGTGACACAATCCTTCTATTTTTCCTTTACCTGAAAATATCTTTCTCTTCCCTTCAATCTTGAAAGATATTTTCTGTCAGTACAAATCTGAGTTAACAGTTTTTGACTTTTTTCCATTCCTTCAGCACTTCAGAGACCTCATTCCACTACTTTTGAGCTACCTATCTCACTGTCAGTCCACATTAATAGTCTTTTCACGTGAGCATAGATCAGCAACACACATTTGTATGTTGAGCATTTTGGGGATTTTACAGGCATTATGAACATTATGTGTCATTTTTAAAAATCAGGCAGTTAGGGACACCTAAGTGGCTCAGTAGGTTAAATGTCTGACTTTTGATCTCAGCTCAAGTAGTGATCTCAGGGTGTGAGTTCAAGCCCTGCATTGAGCTTCAGGTTGGGTGTGGAGCCTACTTAAAAAAAAAAAAATCACTTAACTTGATTCAGACTGCAAGCTCTGCCTCACATGCGGTGGGTGGGAGCTCAAATTTCAATTCAATCTTTGAGCATTAGCTTTACTGCCAAGCGTGATTCCAGCATCTGCTAAGGATTTGGGCAAAATTTATGTACAAAGTTGAAGGCTCCGCAGTCTGGCTTTCTTTGGGATTTCCTTGCCTTGGGACTTTCACTAGCTATGGTTGCCCTAACAGTGTCTTCAGCAATCCTGAAAGGCTTCAAGTTTTCCATCATAGTTTCAGTTCCTCCACCCAGACAGATTGAGCATTGCTATTAAGTTAAAAGCCATTGTCTTCAGGTAATTTAAAAAAAAATTTTTTCCAGAAGTTAAAAAAATATGTCTAGCTCTCATCTGTGGGAGGGTTGGCTTCATAGCAGTTACTTAGTTGTGACCAGAAATATAATTCCCCCCAAATTATGACTTCATAATGTAAATATTATCATATCACAAACACATCCCTCTCACACACTTAAAATTTTTCATTGGTGTCCCACTGCATTTAAAACAAATCCAAGCTTTGTACATTCTCCTTGCTCTTAGCACACCTGCCCAGTTCTTCCTTAATGCAATGCTTCATGGACTTCAGTTACTATTCTCCTAGACCTCAAGATTTCATGAGGCAGAACTGCCTTCTGTTGAATTCTGCTCTATCTGTAGGTGAGAGAAAAATTTTAAAATAGTCGTGTCAGTGAGATTAATGATTAGAGGTGTACCTCACAATTGTTTAATTTCATAAGGTTATCCAGTTAGAATAACTGGCAATAGTCATAGATTCATATGATGAAAACAGCTTAATATTATTGACGTGTGCACAAGATGGATGAATCTTAAGGACATTATATGAAGTGAAGTAAGTTGGAGAAAGACAAATACAGTATAATCTCACTTATATGTTGAATCTGAAAAAAAAGAAAAAACAGAAAAATGAACTTAGAGAGTGAATTGGTGGTTGCCAGAGGTGGGTTGGGAAGTGGGTGAAATGGCTGAAGGTGATCAAAAGATACAAATTTCCAGTTATAAAATAAATAGTCATGGGGATGTAATGTACAACACAGTGACCATATTTAATAATACTGTATTATAGATTTGAAAATTGCTAAGAAAATAAATCTTAAAAGTTCCCATCACAAAAAAAAAACTGTATTTATGGTGGTGGATGTTAACTAGATTTATTGTGGCCATCATTTTGCAACATATACAAATTTTGAATTATTATGTTGTAGACCTGAAACTAATATAATGTTATATATTGATTATATCTCAATTATATAGATATCATCAAAAGCCTCTTATGGGGTTAGGAGGGGAAAAAAGCCTTTCATGCCTGAAAACTAGGATTGACTCTTTAAATCAAAATTTCATCATTATGCTATTGAAGTCTGGCTATTGAATTATCTGAAATTTCTCCAAAACTTTTATATGACCTGGGATTTACAGCTATCATTATAATATGAGATGAATTATTACCACAAAAGCAAACAATGTATGTTTCTCTATAATCCTTATTATGCTTAAAACAATGAACAAATGCTAATGACTTTAAACATAATTTTATTTCTTTCTGTTCACCTCTTTCAATTGCTTTTTTCTTGGCACAAATTTATTTTCTCTTCTAATTCATATTCAACAGTATAATTTATGTTCTCATAATAGTGTTAGTAGTTAAGTGGTTTATAATTCTATTCTTTCATTGCTTGAGGAAGTTTAATAGAAAAATTCTCCTTTTTAAAATATTTGCAAATGATAACAAATGATATGTGCCTTCAATTTCACAGATTAATAAACAGAAGGAGGACATGGAAATAAGGAAAAAGTTGGACAGCTCAGGCAGCAAGGTTTGCATTTAAATTTTTTTTTTCTTCTTTTATTCTATGCCAGTCTTAATCTGACATCTGGGTTGAAGAATGTATACATACTGTCCTGAGACTTTTCACTTTCCAAAATCTGATTTTTGAAGAAGAAAATGTTTAAAAGTGTGGATCGGAGTCCAGGATCCCGATGGCTGAGGTCCACGAGACGGTATAAACCAACAAAGAAGGGATGCCCAGCTGAGGGAGAGGGGCAGGTGTCATCCTGGTGCACTAAGCCCTAGTTAGGTTCATACCCTATCTCCTTGGGTTCCTGTCCCTTCACTCCAACCTTTTATTCCCCTAGCTTCTTACAAATAAGATACAGTACTCAAGCTGCCGCTTCACCCCACTCCCTCCTTTCCAGGTGCTTCCAGAAAACCCTGATCTGTTGGTATGTTTTTCTTAGTACAGTGGCATCAGTGGGAGGGGTGGAAAAACAGACCCAGCCTACACATTAAATCGGGCCAAAAAAGGAGTGTGGGACTGGGCAAAGGAACAGATCTACGCCCTTTGGGGCTGAAAACTTGACCATGCAATGCCCCCTCAAGGGAGGAAAAGAAAGGGATGCGAATCTGAAGAGTGAAGTGAGAATAACAAAGCCCCTTCTCTTTGTGTGCCAGAGCCTGAAACCAGTCAAAGTGAAAGAGACCGCTTTGTCTCCGTGGCCCTCACAGCCCAGGATTCCATCCAGAAATAGAGCCATTTCAAGGTTACACTCACCCTCCCTCACTGTAGCGACTGTTAAGACCAAGATAGTTAAGACACCAAAGAAATCTGCAAAGGAAGAGCATCCCTCGGTAAGAACCAGTCCTCTGACCCCACCCTAGGACACCCGTGTCCACACAGGGCCCCTACTGTGTTAGCACTATTGTGACCTCAAGGCCAACGTCAGCAAGGCCGACCATCTCATACATCAGGTTCCCCTACTCTCTATGCCTGAGCTGGGCAGGGAGGTCTCTACACCAAGGTGTTCTTGTTGGGTCCCCCTGACTGCCCAAGAGGATGCCACCATTATCCACAAGTTGATGTTTAATTTAGCTTAGCCACTAAGGCTCAGTGGCTCTCTATTAAATTAGCAAGACAGAAAAGCCATGTTCCAAGCACTTTCTAGGGTGTATAATTCCTAACTCATTACTGCCCAGGACCAGTCCAGCTTACTGAAAAGGGCACTTGGGTGGCTCAGAGGGTCATGATCTCGGGGGCGTGGGATGGAGTCTGCTTCTCCCTCTGCCTGTGTCTCTGCCTCTCTCTATGTGTCTCTCATGAATAAACAAGAGAAGAAGAATCAACATACTGAAAATCCCCTGAGGGTCATGCAGCCATATAGTCCATTTTCTCATAGTATTCTCAGTTGACAACTGTATGAACTCACATCACCAGAGACACGTGTGCATGAATGATATGCTAATACTCTCCCAACCCATCATCCCCCCCAAATAATCAGAATTGCTTTTTACTGGACCCGAGGCAGCATTACTGGTCTGTATAAGAGAGCATGTTAAGAGGTAGCTCTCTGACAGTCAAATCAACGTTGACTTGGTGTGTGGACACCGCTAAAGCTCTGCTCATCATCGTGCATGACACAACCCTGCCCTTTAGAATGTTCCTGTGGAGACCTTGCTTCTGCTGTGAGCTACAGGAATTGTAGTTCTCTGAGCAACTGATCTGGCCTGTGGGCACCGTGAATTGTATAACTCGTCAAAACTCTTTTTCCATGTTGATTTTTAGAAAGCTTAGAAGCCCCCTGGTGATACATGGAGCCAACATGTAGCCCTTCCCGTACTCCTCTGCCTGGCTCCTGCACCTCGCCTTGTTCTTCCTCCTCCTCCTGTGGGGGCAGAGTCTGCCTCTCTCACACTTTGGGCAGGAGGAGCAGAGCAGGATCATGCTGCCTGTGTCATCCTTGTTTCAAATGCAAAGGTACAGACCCCTCATGCCCACCACCCACTGGGCAAGGCTCATGGCTCCTCCTCCCCAGCAGAGGAGCAAGCCAGCAGGTAGAGAAGAGAGGCCCTGGTGTAGCCCCCAGGGGCTGAGATAAAGCATTCTCTTCTGAAAGCATTTCCACTTCCAATCAGGAAGTATAGACAACTGGAAACCAGCGTAATTTCCAAAGGAGGAGAATGTTAAGGGGGGGGGGGGAGGGCAGAATTTGGTGCGTGACCAACCAGCGCCTAGGTTCTAGAAGGAAGATGTTTAGAATGCAGTTCTTAGGGAAGTTTTTTGTTTATCCATTTGTTTGTGTGTGTGTGGGGGGGGGGGGTTACTTTGTTTTTGTTTTTTGTTCACCAAAGAACAACAACAACAAAAAAAAACTGAACAAAACGAAATCTAGCCCCGAGGCTGAGTGTGCAATGCTGTCGGCTGACCTGGCGGACAGGTCAGCCGGACTGAGGGAGGGGTTCTAGTGTCAGCCTCAGACTTAGGGAGCATATGGCTGAGGCTGTGCCCTGTTCCAGAAGGTTCCATCAGCTGCCATGAAATCAGGTCCCTTGGCTGTGGGGAGTGGAGGGGTGGGCAGAGTCTGGGGTCTCAGGCTCTGAGAGGATGACGGGAGGACTGCAGAGCAGGGGAGGTGTGTGGGACTGAGCAGCAGAACCCCAAGATCAGAGCAGCACGGGGAGCTGCCCCAGGCCCTAACTAAACCCTACAATGGCAGATTTAAAAAACTCCAGGGTTCTCGATTTCCAGCTGAAATTTGAGCTTCCAAGTTCACAGCCACAAGGGGCAGAAATAACCACTTGTCCTCAGTCACAGAAGATGCATCGTAAAGGAGAGACAGGGCTGATAGGATCTCTCAGAGGTGCCAGTTCAGTGGGTTGTTCTGTTAGAGTCAGAGTCTCCCCTTCTGACCATATAGGATTGTTATTTTGATGTTGCCAAAGCCTCACAGTGTGTGTTGTCGGCTGGAGAGACTCAGAAGTTAATGTTTAACCGTAAGTAAAAATTAGACGAGAGGAGGGGGGAGGTGACATAAGCTGGTGTGCACATATTTCTATTAATTGACTCCATTTAAAACTGAAGTATATTTTTCTAGGTCGCCATTAACACTATCATATACATTTTCATTGTTAGTAATTTCCATAGAAGTGCCCCCTTATATCTGACCTTTCCATGCGGCACCGTCTTCACGGCAGATTAACTTGATGCATTATGCACACTGACTTTAATTTTCCTCTTTTTTCTTTTTTAAATCTTTCATGACATTGACATAGCTGGACTTCTTAAAAATTGTCTTTAAAGGGTTTTGCGACATGTATCGCATGTAAATGACCAAACAGAGAGCTCGCCGAAGGAACTTTTTACATCAGTCATTTATCTTATCTAATTAATCATACTTATTTTTTTGAAATCTGTGTCATTCGGTGGGAACAGCACACGTGCTTCACATAGTGGAGTACACAGTGATAAACTGGGTGTTTAGCCAGTCTGAAAAGCATGATAGGAACATTGCTGTTTGATTTCTATTTATGAAAGATTTCACAACATAAAATTTGTGTTTGCACAGTGTTTTGTGTAAAGTTTATTTTTTGATATCTGTGAAACATTTCAAATACGAAAGTTTCACGTAACAAGGTTAGATTGGATTCCCAGGGGTTTTTGCAAACCTCTCTCCTCCCCCCTCCCCAGGGTAATTAGTTAATTAAGGTTGCACCCAGTAAATGCTTCCCTGGAAGACTTCTGAGCTTCCATGGGGTAACCTGGTCTATGCTGATAGAACATATGGTGTGTGCTTAGATGTGGAGAAAGCATTAGGACTGTCTGTGTGGGAAATGGGACATGGACAAAGTCAATCGCGTCCGCATCCTTAAAGTTCACTCACTACAAAGCAATTTGTACAGCATAGACGACTTCAATAAAAACTCTAGACCATTATTCTTTTCACATTTAAAAATTGTCAGGTAAAATATTTTCGCAATAGTCTTGCAATTATGATCACATTCACCCTGCAAGCTAGTGATTTAATAAAAATATTATTATAAAATAGAGAATGATTGTTATAGGATTATAGGCTAGGTAGGTGAGGGGAAAAAATCTTTCTTTCTGAAATTGACCGTTGTCCTCCTATGCAAGCCTCTTATTTGATTAAATTCCACATGAAGCTTGAAATAAACATCACCAGAGAAGAAAATAATATAATCTGTTTATTGTTTCATTATTTCATTCTTTTTAATCTTGGCTTTGCTTGGTAGGGCAGGCAGTTAAGAGTCCTGCAGAGCAACATGGGAAAGCCTGCATTTTGTCATTGTGGATCTGGCCAGAGTGGATGGCTGTTTGATCCAAAGATAGGATCATCCTGCGCATGTGCATGATCTTCAGAGGCTGTCAAAGGATACTCATTGTATTTGGAGAGACTTTGTTCACACAAAAGAGTTTTCCATATTGTACTAGATCTTTCATCAAATAGCTTTACAATGTATGGATTATTAGAATCATATACTCTATACTTGTTTTATTTCAAAATCAAAATTTTCATTTGCCACTAAGATGAATTCATCTGTAGATTATGCTCTCCAAAATTGGCAAGCTGAGTTATATTATATATAGAAGTCAACTGAAAGTGGCTTTTACTTTCTACATTGTCTTATTCTGAGTAGTTCAATGATAAATTAAATACTTTCAGTATATTTGGGACTGAAAAGATCTTAGCGAAAATCATATTCAATTTTTGTTGCACAAAGCAAAAATGTTTTTAGATAAGAATCACATGATGGGGGATCTCTGGGTGGCTCAGCGGTTTGACGCCTGCCTTTGGCCCAGGGCGCGATCCTGGAGTCCCGGGATCCAGTCCCGCGTCGGTTCCCGGCATGGAGCCTGTTTCTCCCTCTGCCTGTGTCTCTGCCTCTCTCTCTCTCTATCATGAATAAATAAATAAGGATAAGGTATGGGAAGGGGGATTCATATGGTAAGGGCTAGTGGTAGGGCTAGGATTGGTGCTAGGATATAGATATAGAGGATGTGAGGGGTCGTAGGGGTTCCTGTGTAAAAAGTTTTAGTGCATCGCCGATGGGTTGGAGAAGACCATATGGTCCTACAATATTGGGCCCTTTTCTGAATTGTATATAGCCTAGAACTTTTCGTTCAACAAGGGTAAGAAAGGCTACGACGAGGAGAAATGGAATAATCAATGAAATAATATTGATAAAGCTTAAAAAAAAAGAACCACATATGGGTTTTATTTTTTTTATTTTTATTTTTTAAAGATTTCATTTATTTATTCATGAGAGACACAGAGAGAGGCAAAGACACAGGCAGAGGGAGAAGCAGGTTCCCTGCAGGGAGCCTGACATGGGGCTTGATCCCGGGTCTCCAGGATCACACCCTGGGCTGAAGGCAGCGCTAAACCGCTGAGCTACCCGGGCTACCCACATAATGGTTTTTTTTTTTTCTCTTTTTTCTTTTTTTAAATAAATTTATTTTTTATTGGTGTTCAATTTACCAACATACAGAATAACACCCAGTGCTCATCCCGTCAAGTGCCCCCCTCAGTGCCCGTCACCCATTCACCCCCACCCCCCGCCCTCCTCCCCTTCCACCACCCCTAGTTCGTTTCCCAGAGTTAGGAGTGTCTCATGTTCTGTCTCCCTTCCTGATATTTCCCACCCATTCCTTCTCCCTTCCCTTATATTCCCTTTCACTATTATTTATATTCCTCAAATGAATGAGAACATATATTGTTTGTCCTTCTCCGATTGACTTACTTCACTCAGCATAATACCCTCCAGTTCCATCCACGTTGAAGCAAATGGTGGGTATTTGTCATTTCTAATGGCTGAGGAATATTCCATTGTATACATAGACCACATCTTCTTTATCCATTCATCTTTCGATGGACACCGAGGCTCCTTCCACAGTTTGGCTATTGTGGACATTGCTGCTAGAAACATCGGGGTGCAGGTGTCCTGGCGTTTCATTGCATCTGAATCTTTGGGGTAAATCCCCAGCAGTGCAATTGCTGGGCCGTAGGGCAGGTCTATTTTTAACTCTTTGAGGAACCTCCACACAGTTTTCCAGAGTGGCTGCACCAGTTCACATTCCCACCAACAGTGCAGGAGGGTTCCCTTTTCTCCGCATCCTCTCCAACTTTTGTGGTTTCCTGCCTTGTTAATTTTCCCCATTCTCACTGGTGTGAGGTGGTATCTCATTGTGGTTTTGATTTGTATTTCCCTGATGGCAAGTGATGCAGAGCATTTTCTCATGTGCGTGTTGGCCATGTCTATGTCTTCCTCTGTGAGATTTCTGTTCATGTCTTTTGCCCATTTCATGATTGGATTGTTTGTTTCTTTGCTGTTGAGTTTAAGAAGTTCTTTATAGATCTATAGATCACATAATGGGTTTTAATGCTTTGTCTTCTTGTTATGTTCTTGAGGAACAGTGATGGCATTTTATTTGTAGAGTTTATGATATTTTAATATAACTTAATTAAGGATCTAAGATACAATTGTGGGAATCCAGAAAAAATAAATTTGACATCTGTATCAATTTTTATTCTTCCTTAGGCACTCTCAGGCAGGGCAGTTGCTAGGTCCTGACCACATGTAATATCACCCTCATGGTAACAGACGTATCATCCTTGACATTCAGGTACCCACAGAGCAGCCATCTTGCCCCTCCATGCATGGTGTTGCTTTATTCCTTTGCTTGGGTTTCAGCTGTGGATTTCTCTCCAGTTCCCACTGGAAGTTGAGGCCAGTCTTGAACACTAGGTCATTTAGCCAGAGTCCTGATACTTCCTGGACTTGGGTCTTACTCTCATGAACTTTTGACATGCTGTCACTCATTCTAACTGCCATTATTGCATGTACAAATTCTGCTACTTGGTGCCATGAATTCTGTCATAGAACTTATTACCACGGGACTGCTGCAGTATGGATGCTGGCCAGAGCCAAGCCTGAGGTAGCTGCACGCCCCTGAACACTGGGCATTGGAATATTGGCCTCCCCCTTTAGATCTAACTCTACTAACTTGTCAGTTTCTACAGCCCTGACCATTTGAGGCCCAGTGTCCACAGTCCCAGCTTTGTCCTCACACCCTGAGGATGATTTTACAATACATCAATTTTTTTCTTCGGAAGGAATATAATTTCATGGAGGATGGTACTTGAACTTTACTTCATTTAATATCCCTTTGTTTTCTTTTCCTGTAGTCTCTGCTTGTCCATAAAAAAAGGAACAAATTAAAGTTATTTTTTCCCTTATTTATTCATTTAGTACATATTACTCTTACCCTCTTACCTTGCATATCTAATCAATCTTAGATAACCAGTGATATTTCACGGAATTGATTTAATGCCAGCCAAATCCAAAGAGTTCTTAAGGATTGTTAAGATATGCAACTTTATTAGAGAATCAAGGTACTTTCATTTAGACTTTTAAAAATCTGAAAATAGCTTGAAGACCTTCTTCACCAATTTCAAGGTGGGAATCATACCTCTGTTGAATATATGAATATATATATGAGGATATCTGAATGTAATATAATTTAATATACCACAAGAAGTAGTTACCTACAACCAATGCCACGAAGTGTTATGGAGTTCAATCAATCCATTGGCTAAAAGTATACATATGGTGAGCCCATATTCAGTTTCATGCCACCAGAATTTTTTTTAAAAGATTTGTTTATTTATTTTAGAGAGAGGGAGAGAGAACATGAGCAGGGGTAGGGGCAGAGGGAGAGGAAGAGAGAGAATCCTCAAACAGACTCCCCACTGAGCATGGATCCTGACATCGGGCTTGATCCCAGGACCCTGAGATCATGACCTGAGCTGAAACCAAGAGTTAGCTGCTTAACTGACTGAGCTACACAGGTCTCTTCATGTCCCCAGAATTGAATGACACGAGCCTGAATGGACACCGCCTAGAATGTAAATCTGATGAAGATACATAGTATTTCTAATGGTTTTCTTTTTTTTTTTTTCAGATTTTTTATTTGTTTATTCATGACAGACACACACACACACAGAAAGAGAGAGAGAGAGAGAGAGAGGCAGAGACACAGGCAGAGGGAGAAGCAGGCTCCATGCCGGGAACCTGACGAGGGACTCAATCCGGGTCTCCAGGATCACACCCTGGGCTGAAGGGGGGGCTAAACTGCTGGGCCACCGGGGCTGCCCTATTTCTAATGGTTTTCATGAAATAAGGCATAAACATATTTTAAGTTAATTACTTATGTTAAGATTAGAAAGACTTTAATAAAGAGTTTTATAAACAGATTTTTATACAACCATTGGAAGAGCTAAGGAGAATAAGTATTAGGAAAGCAATTGAAAAAAGATTTCATACTGAAGCATCCAAATAACCAATTGGTAAAAGATCAATAAGAAGTCACTGCAATTTTTAGGAACCTTTGGCAATTTTCTACTGCATAGTTAGTCTCAGTGGTGAAGATAGTATTTCTTAAGTGCCCTCCAAAAAGTTATGAAACTCAGGTCTGGCCATTCATCTTGCTTCAAATGTCTCCTTTTCAACTTTAATATGTTTTCATATAAAAAAACTGATATAATTTGTCACAGCAAGATTTGTCAAATGCAAATGCATTTGACACTTTCACTTATACCATTTCTGGAGCTCTTATTTTTTATTTTTTGATTTTTAAAAAAAATTATTTATTTATTCATGAGAGACACACACATACACACAGAGGGGCAGAGACATGGGCAGAGGGAGAAGCAGGCTCCATGCAGGGAGCCCAATACGGGACTCAATCCCAGGACACCAGGATCACACCCCAGGCTGAAGGCAGGTGCCAAACCACTGAGCCACCCAGGGATCCCCAGAACTTTTATTTTTTAATCTTTTTTTTCCTAAAGTAGGCTCCCAATCCAATGTGGGGCATGAACTCACAACCCTGAGATCAAGAGTCGCATGCTTTACCAACTGAGCCATTCAGTCATCCCCCTGGAACTTTTCATTCTTAATGTAGATCTAAGAGATCTACATTTCCATCTGGTATCACATTCTCTCTTCCTGAAGAACTTCTTTTTTTCAAGTGCAGGTCTTCTGGAAATGCATTCTTTCTCTGTCCTTTGATTGAGCTTCTTGAACTTGTGGTTTGTCTTTGATTAACCTCTGAACAATATCTCCAATTATCTCGTTTACCCCATTCTCTCTCTCCCTTCTCCTCTTGCAACTCCAATTACACATATGCTAGACTGATACTGTGCCACAACTCTTGGATGTCCTGCTCACCAATTTTGAACTATTTTTTCCTCTTTGTGTTTCAGTTAGGAGAATTTCTTTTTCATACCTTCAAATTCACTAATTATTTTCCTTAGGTGTATTGAATCTGAGGAATGAGTCATCAGATTTTTAGTGTTCTCTTTTTCATTCCTAGTATTTTCATTGGATTTTTTACATATATATGTGTATGTATCTATTTTTTTCATCTCTCTGCTGAAATTCACTATTATCATCCATGTTGTTTACCTTTTCTCCTAGTTTCTTTAACATTTTAATTATAGTTAGTTATAGTTATTTTAAACTCTCCATCTGATAGTTCCAAGATCTAAGTCATCTTTGAATCCAATTCTGTTGATGGCTTTATCTCCCGACAATAGGTTCTTTTTTCCTTGCTTTTTTTGTCTGCCTCATAATTTTTGATTAAATACCAAACATCATGTATAGACTAGTACAAAGTGAAGTAAACAGTATGCACATCTGGAAACAGCATGCATCTTCTTATATCAGATTATTATTGTAAGGAGTTCAGCCAGTCTAGCTAGAAGCTGAGTTGAGTTTGGTGGTTGCTGTGGTTCTTCTTGACAGCAGTCATGATGTTCCATTTGCAGGGATACGTGCTTGGAGTGGGAATGAGAGAAAGAGAGTACTTTTGTCCGTGTGCTGCTGCACCCTCAACTTCAGCAGAAACCTGTCCACTTGTGCCACAGAGGTCTTTCTCTTGATGCTACCCTTCCTCAGTAGTAGGCAGCTATTGTTTGGTGTTCTGCAAGTGAGGCAGAGAAGGTCCTCTCTTGTTCTAATCCAGATCAGTCTTTGCGGATTGCTGTGTACTTGGGTCTCAGAAGTGGGCTCTCTCAGGATTCTTGCCCCTCCTCCCTGTGGTGGTTTACTTCTGCTTGATCTGAAAGTGGCCTTGGGCAGAAGTTTCCTGTCCCTTCTGCAATAGTAGGAACCTCTACTTGGTATTATTAAACTCTAAGGCCCAGGACAATTGCTTACAGGGAAGAAAAATGTTTCTTTAATTGTTTCCCCTTACCAGAATATGTCTTCACTTATGCTCTGTAAGCAAGAAGCTTTGCTGCCCTCCCCAGCAGTTGAAAGTTTTTCTTTCCTAGAAAGGAATGCCCTGGGAGAAGTGGGTGGAACTTGGTGTCTTACACTTCTCCATCAATCACGTTCTTTGAGTCTGATTGGCCAGAGAGTTTGTTTCCCTTTTTCAAGGGATTTAAGACTTTTCTTCTGTCTCAGGGAAGGTACTTTTTCTCTTAGCATGAGCTGATACCCTCCTGAAGTCTGCACTATCAATAAGTGTCCTGCCCTGCTCTCAGTTATCCTCATGAGCTTCTGGTAGGACATGAGGTAAAAAGCTGAGGGTGAGTGTGAACCCCCCCTTATAACATGTCACCCCAGCTAGTTCAGACTGCTCTGTTAACCTGTACTTGTTCTTCAGTGGTTCTTTACATTTTAGTTTATTTTTTTTATCTGCTTGTGTTGCAATTGACATGATACTGCTTCTGCTGTAGATGAGACTATTCATGCATCATCTTCCATTGGAAGGTCTTGCTCCTCTTTGGAATTCATGTTGCCTAGTTGTGACCTCAGTCTTCTAATGGGTCCAAAACAAGTTGTGACTTTGTAGTGTATCTGGATTTTTCTAGTAATTAGTATGGCAGTGGCTTTTTTTTCTTCTTATGTGGGATGCCAGAAGCCTGAATCTTTTTTTATAAAACACTCATACTTCTACAGAATTTTCTCAGTAAAGAAATGTCAAAGAAAAGAGGTGCCTGGTGACTCAGTGGTTGAGCATCTGCCTTTGGCTCAGGTTGTGATCCCAGGGTCCTGGGATCGAGTCCCACATCAGGCTCCTTGCAGGAAGCCTGCTTCTCCCTCTGCCTGTATTTCTTCTTCTTTCTCTGTGTCTCTCATGAATAAATAAATAAAATCTTAAAAAAAGAAAAGTATTTTTAAAATGTCAAAGAAGAAAGTAAAAAAGAATCCTGTCACCCAGAGGTAATTGTTAAAAACTCCTTGTGACCATCCTTTCAGACAAATCTTTTTTTTAAAGATTTTATTTATTTATTCATGAAAGAGAGAGAGAGAGAGAGAGAGAGAGAGAAACAGGCTCCATGCAGGGAGCCCGGTATGGGACTCGATCCCGGGACTCTGAGATCATGCCCTGGGCGGAAGGCAGGTGCTCAACCACTGAGCCACCCAGGCGTCCTGTTTTCAGACAAATCTTTTTTTTTTTTTTAAGATTTTATTTATTTATTCATAGAGACACAGCTAGAGAGAGAGAGAGGCAGAGACACAGGCAGAGGGAGAAGCAGGCACCGTGCAGGGAGCCTGATGTGGGACTTGATCCCGGGTCTCCAGGATCACACCCTGGGCTGCAGGCAGCGTTAAACCGTTGAGCCACCGGCGCTGCCCTCAGACAAATCTTGATGCAGATTTGCACACACACATAAATATATGGGAACATCATTCAATACATATAATCAATTGTGTATTTTACTCCATGGAGGTAGCATAATTTACTTAACTAATCTCTGTCAATTTAACAATACCTTCCAGAGATGTTGTTTCTACCCTCTTGGTATTATAAGCAATGGCTTCATCATCTTTAATAAAGACATTTCCATCATGGAAGAGTTTTGGTTACAAATTTTTTAGATTAGTTTGATAAAAGGTGTGTATGTAAAGTCTAGGATGATATGGAACCAGAGGAGGAGGCCAAACCCACATAGACTTTTGTCTTGAGATTTGCATATAGTTCAGATCAGTCTGGGTTCTGTAGGGCTTTGTAGTTCCATCATCCACCAAGATGTTTGAGAGCCCCCTGGAAGACATGAATTGGCACCCTTGGGGCACATCAGATGAAGACTTATCCTATTTTTAAAAGAATTCCCTAGCTTAACAATTTTGTTAGAAGAAAATTCACTGGTGATATATGTCATTAAATGTTTTGTTTTTACTTTTGGCTTATTCAATGATTAATGCTTGCTTGCATGTAGCCTCATATTTTATTTCAATGTTCCTAATTCTCCAGTCTCTTTTCTCCAAATTGTCAGCACACAGGCTCCTTCTGCCCTCTTCACATGTTTGTACTCCCTCTTCACCCCTCCCCACCACCAACCAGGACCCACAGATACACTCTGGTGTTTAAACAATAGTTGCTTGACATAGAAGGTAAAAAGAAAAGAAATGTTAATGTAAAAGTCAAGATTAATGAAATTTTAGAGACAAAAGATTATCTTACTTCATGGTGAGTTAGAAAGATTGTTTTGATAGTAATATATTTAATGGTTTAAAGGAGAGAGAGGCAAGAAGACAGTAAAGTCCAGAAAGAATGGCCAAAGTTTGAGAAGAGAGAAATTTGTGGAAATTAGGAGAAAGAGGAGAATGTAATGATTCTTTCATTGACAAGAAAAGGAGAAAGTGGATATGATCAGGAATATGGTTAGTCTTATGGTGATTAATAAACATAATTGCATGCCTTCTGTTATTATAGACCTTGGCTATTGATTCCTAATTTAGAAGATTAACATATTTTTAACATGCTTCAGTGCTTAAAATGGAAAACAAACTAGCATTATAACCTTTGTTATAAATGAACCTTATTTCTTAATTTTATGATTTTTTTGGTTATGTGCACAAATTCAAAAGAAACCAAGAACTACTTTTAATAAATTCTTTCTAATCACAATTTTTGGTTATTTTCATAATTATTCAATTTACATTTTCCTACTTTGGAAGTTATCTACTTTTATATTAATATAATCATTCATTTTCACCTCTATGTATTGTTTAGCAGTCCAGTCTTTGCACCTGTCAATGAAGTAGCCACATAAAGACCAGCATGCATATTCCAGAGAAAGTGGAATGCCAGCAGCTGACAAAACAAAATGACAGTTTAATGTGGACAAAGCCAGGATTCAATCTAACATGCTGTAGTAAAGTTGAAAGTTCAACTTAAACTGGAGAGCAAACACTCTAGTCTACATATGGTGCTTCTTTTTTTTTTTTTAATGAAAAGAGAAGCTATCTTCGTCATTGTAGAAATATTGTCTTTTGGAGAGATTGAATAATTATTTGCTTTAGAGAAGATATGCTTTAGCAACAGTCTTATCTTTAGTTATTACAGAGTTGATCATTATATGAGAGGCAGGAAAAGGGAGCCTTGAAAAATTGAAACTCATGTTTACTATATGTGAATTTAAACACAGAGTCTTTTTAATAAATTTTCAGTTGTGGATATGACTTTGAATATAGTGAAGTAAATAAATTCAAATGTCTTTCTACATGGGAACTTATTTTGTTTTACCAAATTGTTTTCCTGACTTTTTATGGTTTACTTTTTATAATTTGGGTTAATTCTTTCCCCACTGGTCTGCTGTCAGGTGCCCTCCAAAGCTTGGAATTCTTTTTTTTTTTTTAAGATTTTATTTATTTATTCATGACAGACACACAGAGAGAGGCAGAGACATAGGCAGAGGGAGAAGCAGGATCCCTGTGGGGAGCCCAGTGCAGGACTTGATCCCAGGACCCTGGGATCACGACCTGAGCCAAAGGCAGACTCTCAACCACTGAGCCACACAGGTGATTTCCTTGGTCCATTATTGACCAAATGACAGTCAACTCACTCTCCTTCTGCCTGGGGATGAGAGGCTGTTCGAGTGGATTGTGCTCTTTGAGAACAAATAGGTGGGAAGATTCTAAAAAGTGTATATGCCACTGTGATGTTCCTCACTTTTTTGAATCCAAGAAGGGCTAATAATAACAAAGGCTTTTGTTGTTTTAATTAAATTGCTGTTATTGGTCTAGCTTCCTGTCACATGGGCTTTGAGAAGACTGAGTCACAGTGTTGGTAGCAGTAGTTGGTGGTTTCTTGTAGGGAGTTTGAGACAGTGCATCAACAATTAAAGGAACATTTATTTATCTGGGTAGTTCTAAGGCCACCCTAGGGCCCTCCAGGACTGTGAGGACTGATGGAGTGAGAATTAAGAGTTTAGAGAACTAAGGTAACAGCAGGGGGGTAGGGTCCAGGTTTGGGAAGTCCCTGTCAGTGAAGAATAAGTCAGAACTGCAGGTCAGTCACCCCTGCACACAGGCTTCTATCCCAGACCTTCTGCTTTTCTCTCTCTAAACTTTATGAATGGCCTTCTCCAAGTCTTCAGCTTCAGCCAAATTATTGGTGACTCCAAATTATATCTCTAGGATGAACCCCATGCCCAAATTCCAGATTCCAAGCCCTTGTCCCAGTTGCCTATTATATGTCCTCATTTGTTTGTTTTTTAATTTTATTGATTTACTCATGAGAGACACAGAGAGAGGGGCAGAGACATAGGCAGAGGGAGAAGCAGGCTCCTTGCAGGGGGCCCGATGTGGGACTTCGTCCCAGGACCCAGGATCACACCCTGAGCTGAAGCCAAACGTTCAACCACTGAACCACCCAGGTGTCCCTGGATGTCCTCATTTGAATGTGCCATATGGGTTTCTCAAACTCAAAGTATTAGAATCTGAACTTACCAAATTATTTTTCATTAAATAAGAAAATAATGCTAGCACACAAAATTGCCCTATTCCAATTATTTTTTCTTTTCTTGGCGAATGGTTCTATTGTCCATCTAGTTGCCCAAATAAGCAATTATGAGCAGTTTCCTTCTTATTCAAAGAGTGCCCTAAGTTCTACCTCTTTTATAATGCATCTCAAATATGTGCCTTCTACTTCAGCCCTGTTCTGCTTTTTATTGTATCTTCGGTTCCTAGAAGTTTCCCATCACACAGTAGGAATTCAGCAAATATTTAGTGAGTGAAAGAAGAAAGAGAACAAACAGCATTGGCTCTATAGGAAATGGTTAACTCAGGGGACAGGCAAGAACTTAAAAGACATTTTTAACATAAATATATTTTGGGAAACATTCATGAGAAACTTCTCCATTAAGGAAGGACAGACAGCTGTGAGAAAGGAACTGTCTCAGGGAAAGAATAATTTCTTGGAAGTAACAATAACAGCAACAGCAACAAGAAGACAGCAATGGCTGAATAATAGAATTGACACAGCTGAAAACCCAATTAATAACCTGGAAGATAAGGACCCCTGCGTGGCTCAGTTGGTTAAGTGTCTGACTCTTGATTTCGGCCCAGGTCATGATCTCAGGGTTGTGAGATTGAGTCCCACGTTGGGTTGGGTGCTTAGCACAGAGTCAGCTTGAGATTCTCTCTCTCTCCCTCTCCCTCTTCCTCTCCCTCTGCCCCTGCCACCGCTTGTGTGTGCTCACTCTTTCTTTTTCTCTCTCAAATAAATAAATAAGATCTTTTAAAAAAATAATTTGGAAGACTAAGTGAACAATGTCACTTAGAAAATAGTGCAAAATGGCAGACAGAAATTATGAGAAAAGTTAAAATATGGAGGATGGATCCAAGCAGGAGGTCTAATACCTTTCTAATAGAGTTTTCAGGAAGCAAGACAGGTACAATGGAAGTAAATAGAAGAAAATTTCCATAAACTAAAGCAAAGTCAGATGGAAGGGCCCATCAAGTGCTGAGCAGGATTCAAAAGAAAAGCAGAGTATCTATTGTACTTTATCAAATCTCAGATGTCAATGGTGGTAAGACATTTTAATTTTGTGTACCACTAGCAAGGCAAAACTGCAGCCTATTGAATTGTGATGTGCACACCAGTTGTAAGCCATCTCAATTTCAAAGCTGTTAAAACACTGGGTGGGACACAGAATATGTCTTAGAATTGATGAAAACAGGTACATCCTGGTGAAATTTTAGGTCTCTAAGAATTAAAAAGTGACAAAGACACTTTATCTATAACAGAACAAAACCAAGGAAACTACTTTTCTCATCAGCATTACTGATTGCTGCAGGAAAATAAAGCAAAGTTTTCAAAAGGAAAAATTCTTGAACCCTAATTCTTATATCCAACTGAAGTCTCAACTGAGTATGTAAGAAAAATAAAGATATTTTTGAATATGGAAAAACTCGGAAAGTTTATTATACTTGGAACTTGTCAAAAAGTAATTACTCAAGAAATACTCTAACCAAACACAGAAAGAATCCAATATGCAGGATGATATGGACACAAGAAGGAGAAAGTCAGTGTGAAAAAAAAGAAAAAGAAAGTCAGTGTGACTCAGAAGTAAGGGGAGCTAGAAAAATTAAAAGTTGTCACATTAGACCAGTACTGGGAAGAGCCTCCTTTCAGTGGCAAAGCTTAGTTACAGTTTTACATTTCTGTCCCTATGAAGCCAAGTACACTACTTGGTCCTATAGTAAATAATATTTGCAAAAACACATTTCACTTTTTAGAATCAGTGTAGATAAAGTTTGGGGCACTTAATTATAGTTTGAGAACAATCCTATAGACTTTAACATTGTAAAAGTAACATTCCTTCCAAAAACTGGGAGGTTGAGAGAGAGGAGTGTTGGGGAAAAAAAGACTAAATAAATTTCCCATTTTTCACAGCAGGGAGTAAACAAGTCAAAATACAGATGTTGACATATTTTGAAATGATAATAAAGGCAACTATGATATAAGCTAAACATTTGCAAATTAAAAAACACCTACGCATGTGAGGGAGAGAGAGAAGGTGGAAGGTAATGTGAATGCTTTAAATGCTTCATCTTGGGATCCCTGGGTGGCGCAGCGGTTTGGCGCCTGCCTTTGGCCCAGGGCGCGATCCTGGAGACCCGGGATCGAATCCCACGTCGGGCTCCCGGTGCATGGAGCCTGCTTCTCCCTCTGCCTGTGTCTCTGCCTCTCTCTCTCTCTCTCTCTGTGACTATCATAAATAAATAAATTAAAAAAAAATAAAAAATAAATGCTTCATCTTTATTCATGAAGAAGCCCAAATCAAAAAAGGCTGTTATATATTTATAATAATGATGAGTAAAATGAAAACGAAACACAATGAGCAAACCAAATCTTAGCTTCTGGGAAGTGAGAGTTTCAGGTTCATGTATGCTATTTGCAGTTCATTTAAAAAATACATGCATGCATGATCTATCATGAAAAATCTAAAGTAATAGGAGGGGCACCTGGGTGGCTCAGTCAGTTGAGCGCCGACTCTTGATTTTGGCCAGGTCCTGATCTCAGGGTAGTAGGGTTGAGCCCCTAATAGGGGCTCCGTGCCCAGCATTGAGTCTACTTGAAATTCTCCCCCTCTCCCTTCCCCCCCACCTCTCCCCATGCTTGTGCATGCATGCGCTCGCTCGCTCTCAAATAAATAAATAAAATCTTTTTAAAAAATTAACGGAATATGAATGAAGAAGTCAGTAGCTTAGTGTTCAGAAATAAACAGTGTGAAGTGCCTGGCATATAGTAGGCACTCAATAAACTATAGCTTTTATGGCTGTTACTTCAAACTTTGTTATTTTTATTTGTGGCAGCTGATGTCCACTAGGTTCTCTCTATTCCTTCAGATATAAATAAGATTGGTTCAAATGCACATTCCGTGCTTTGTGGCAACCTAGAGAGCATGTCCTATGTTCTCTGCAGATGTCCATGGCATCTTGTGGTGGTCGTTGCTTTGTCTGGCTCCCTCCTCCATCGAACTAAGTCAGTTTCAGAGTTTCATTATGTGCTGCTTGCCACCCCAGTTCCCACTTTGTTTAATAAGACCTTGAATTCAGTACAGTTCTGCAATTTCTACTAAAATGACCCAACTACTCACAGGACCCCTGTAAATTTGAGGAGTTTGAAGAAGGTAAGTGACAGGCACAGTTTACATCACCGAGATGCTATTTCAAATTGAATAGTGGACATCACCCCTGGACACCAGTCACCTGAGGCTTCACCACACATTAGCACCTCCAGTCTGTGGTCTTGCCCGGCCATTCTCTCTCTCTCTTTCTCTCTCTCCCCAGTCCTTACTTCTAACTCAGGGGGAGCTAGCTCTAAGTTCCTTTTACTTTATTCTGTAGAACACTCTAGCTCTTGTTCCCAGATGGGGCACCAAGCCCTTCTGGGTAGAGCCCACCTCACCAAGATAAGCAACAGATGCAGGGCCTTTGGGGTCACAGAACCCACCAGAGACATAGTGGTAGTAATAAGGAGTACCTTTTTCTGTCTTTTGTGTAAGAACACAGAGGTAGCTAACCAAGCAGATTTTTATATTTAGTATGCTTTCTCACTGCCGTCTGTTCTTATCAGAGAGATACAGTAGTGGAAAGTCATTATATCATTTAAAATAAACTTTCTTATAATTTGTGACTTCACTAAGTGATAACTGCCTACTTCATTTTTAAAAAAAAGTATAATAGTAAAATTTGTCCAACATATATGTGCAGGGAAATGCACTTAAAAAGATGGTAGTGAAAAAAAAATGGTAGTGGGAAAGTTGGTTTTAATGGGCTGTGATTATTCAGTTACAAATGCAATGTATAAAAGCACTGGGCTTTATAAATTAGAGAAGACAGAGAAGACCCCTGTGGGACTATGGCTGGCATATTTTAAGGCTCAGTTGCCTGTCTCTAAGCTGCAGAAAACCACATCTGTATGCATTGATTTGGAATGCTATATTTACTTTGGTTTATTTTCATGGCAGGTGAGGCATGAAAAACCAGTTGCGGTGCATGAAGAAAAGAAAATGAAATTATCAGTGGCTAAGGTATAATAATAATGACTAATGTGACCATTATTATTAACATGCTTATTGTTTATATTGATGCTGGCTGTTCTTAAGAAGTGGGAATGACTTTGAAAGCTACACTGAGAGTCAGTATTCTGAGGAGACAAAAGGCCTGATTCCCACTGGAGTCTGATTCTGGGGTACATCCCAACTGGAGCCAAAGAAATCTCTCTCATCCATTCAATGCCTACAATTCCACTATTAGAGATTAATTCCTTTTTCCAAATTTTGTCCTCTTGTGAAATATAAACAATACTGAGAAATGGATGACAGAAGCTCTAATGTGATTGGTTTGGTCAGGTCCTTTCCTGAGAATAGTTTTGGGAAAGAAAGAAAGAAAGAAAGAAAGAAAGAAAAGAAAGAGGAGAAGAAAGAAAGAGGAAGGAAGGAAGGAAGGAAGGAAGGAAGGAAGGAAGGAAGGAAAGAAAGAAAGAAAGAAAGAAAGAAAGAAAGAAAGAAAGAAAGAAAAGAAAGAAAGAAAGAAGAAAGAAAAGGAAAAAAAGAGTAACTGGAGGAGCTCCTGCCTAAAATGAGCATGGAGTGAAGTCACAGTAAGAGAGGGAAAACAAGATATAGAAAAAGGGATACCTGGTAGGGGGAAGAGTGATGAAGGTAAGTTTTGATTACTTTGTAATATTGCCTAAAGCTGGATGCCTTTAAATGAATCACTTACAGGACATGGAGGATGGGATCTTTAATTCTTGCAATTCATGGGGATTTGCAAGTAAATGTAACTCACAATTCCCTCAAATTATTTTTGATAAGTAGAATATGCATGTTATTTAATAGAAAGAACTTCACAGATTTATGGAGAAGCAGTATACTCATGTAATTCACTTTGTGATGTGTTTTCTATTGAAAGACTGAAGACAAACGTATTTTGGAGGAGCAAATACACATACTAAAGGCTAATTTAGAAAATGAGAGAAAGAAGACAGAAAGGTACTGGTGATAATGAAGCATAATTGTTCATTTGTAGCTAATACGACATTTAACCATCTATAACTTTATTACAGGTATAAAAAAGAGTCAGATCGGATAAGCAAAAACTGGGAAAAGAAATTCTACATTCTCAAGAATAGGTATGTGGTGATAGATACAAGTTCTGTTTATAGAAATGTGACTAATCATCTTTGAAGGAATTTGGGGGCTTTGCATTCTTCTGTACATGTTAATCAATATAAAATGCCAGTATGCACTTTTAACAAGAAGTACAAAATAACTGGCCTATAATAGAAGAGTTTTTTGAAGTCACTTCAAAGGAAAAATAATTCAAGATTCTATTTCATTCGTTATCTCCATATTTCAAATTTTTTAAAAAAGATTTTATTTATCTATTCATGAGAGACAAAGAGAGAATCAGGGACACAGGCAGAGGGAGAAGCAGGCTCCCCACAGGGAGCCTGATGTGGACCTGGATCCCGGACCCAGGATCACGCCCCGGGCCGAAGGCAGACACTCAACTGCTGAGCCACCCAGGCTTCCATCCATATTTCAATTTTAAAGGATTAATGGGAGAGACAGACTCTTCTTGATACCTGATTTAATTGAACCTAGATAGTCATCTTCCTTCGCAGGGCTATTAAAACAGTTTCCTGTTCATTTGCACATGACAATATTTAACTGGTCTATATCTTCTTTGTAAAATTGTTTTATATCCTGTGTCCTCTACCTTTTTTACAGACAACACAGCTCCCGATTTCTTAATTCTCAGATCTTTTACTCACATAATCATTTTATCTTCCCTATATGTAACCTTTGTCTTGTTAAAAGTGAAGTAAGTGACACTATAAAAGCAACACCCAGTAGAGAAAAAGCCTATTTTTTTCCTTGTCCTAACATTGTTAATATAAAACATCTACATTCTATTCTCTTGTTTCCTGCCATAATGTCACCCGGATTCTCCTGTCTTTATCATATGTTGGAATTTCCTTTGCAAAATTTTCTTACAGTCAAGGAGCATTTGAGACAGGATGGATTCAGTGGTGGTCCGATGTCATAGGTCAAGCATGAGACTCACACAGGGCTTCATAGGATGGTAATGCCCTACATTTGCACAGCACTTCATAAGGCACACTATTACCGTGAGTGTGTATGAGAGAGAGGAGAAAAAGACAAAAATCTATACATTGCTGCAGAACTGCAGACATCATCCTGAAATAGTCCCAGGAGGTACATGGAGAATCCACATGATAGCAGAAATACCACCAGATGGCCAGGGAAAGATCTCCTCCTTGAGGTAAAATGTTCTGTGCTGCGTTCCTGCTTGTGCTTCACATCTTTTCCTTGCTTATTTCTGTGGGGTTCGCTTTGTTAATTTTGTTTTTTCTTAAAGATTGCATTTGTTTGAAGTGGGGAGAATGAATGGGGGAGGGGCAGAGAGAGGGACAAGCAGACACCATGCCCCACCCTCCCCACCCCTCCCCCTCCTCGCCTTGAGCTGGGAACCAATGTGGGGCTCAATGTGGGGCTGGATTCCAGGACCTGGAGATCATGACCTGAGCCAAAGGCAGATGCTTAACTGACTGAGTCACCCAGGAGCCCCTGTGGGGTTCACTTTGATCTTAATATTTACCTTGGATCTGTCCCCATGAGATTCATCCCATATTTCAATGACCATGGACAAGAATGTCTCCGCTTTACTACAGGTTGATTTGCTACTAATCAAGATGTTGACAGTCATATTCATCATTTTGGTCTATGCAGACTTTACATTGATATCTAAATATTTGGAATAGCAAGAAGTATGATTACATGTTTTCTCTGTGTGCCTCAGTTAATCGACTGAGACATAATGTGTCATCTGTCAGGTGAGGTGGCATTGCCAAGTTTCGTGCAAGATGATGTATAACCTAGAGAGTGTGCATGTCCAGAGTAGTGCATCACGGTGTGGGATGGAGATGAACTGTACAGTCCCAGATCTCTATGGCTAAAATGGCCATTTGGATTCATTGTAACAGGGATCAGAACCCATCATTTTTTCTTGTAGAGGAAAAACTTCACCTTGGCCATTCAAGGTAAAAGTCTAATCCAACCGTTTCTCAGATGGTTCATGATTTATATTCAGCCCCAGTCCAAGTCAGCACGCTCCCTGTGCTCTAATTCCCTCCCTCTTCTCCTCACTTTGAAACTGTTAGAAACCCCCTCATTCTTGGATTTGGGAGGCAGGGAAAGTTAGGTAAACGGGAACCCTAGGCTGTTCCTTCTTTCCTCTTCTCTCCGCACTCCTCCCTTCTCAGGCGTCTGGCTTGCCTTGCAAGTCCAGGAGTCCTAGGACCTTTCCCAGTACACCTGCGCTCCCCGGTCCCATTAGTTTCACCCCTGGCGGGTTAGACTCTTATGTCCTTGTTCTCAGACCATGTCAGAGTGTAGTGTGGAGGGAAAAAGAAGATTCGCCCTTGGTCGCTTGTTGTCTCTTCTGGCCATGCAACACATTCATTTTCATTGTCTATGAAATTCAAGTTTCACAAGAAGTACTAAGGCCAAATCAGAATAAATCTGGAGTTTGGGACACTCTTTTTTTTTTAAGATTTTATTTGTTTATTTATTCATGAGAGACAGAGAGAGACAGAGAGACAGAGACACAGGCAGAGGGAGAAGCAGGCTCCCCATAGGGAGCCCGATGCAGGACTGGATCCCAGGACCCCGGGATCACAGCCTGAGCCAAAGGCAGATGCTCAACCACTGAGCCACCCAGGTGCCCCACTCAGGTGTTTGTTTGTTTGTTTGTTTGTTTGTTTGTTTGTTTTTGGAGTTTGTGCCTTCTTCTCAATTAAACTTTCTTAAGTCTTCTCAAAAGCTAGGCCTTGGGCAGGTGAGGGGATGGTGTGGGGTGAGGGGTTGACTCACGAAGTTCAGAGTGTTCAGCTGATGGTGATCCAAGACAGTTTCCCAGCATGGGAGGTGAGGGGAATTGGAATCAAAAGCCAAGCAGACAGGGATGCTGGTGGCAGCTTTATTCATAACTGCCAAAACTCAGAAGCAATCAAGATGTGCAGGAAATAGATCACACTATTTAAAAAATTTCCATCCATACTGCTCTGTATCCAGTCAGTTATTTTTTCTGAGCACTGCATAGTATTCCATAGTATGTCTTTATGTCGTGTTACTAATCTATTCCATTTCTGGTGATCAGTCAGGTTTTTGCCAGCACCCTCTTATCCTATTTCCTCTCAAGGTTTGGCAGGAGTTCTTTTCGTACATATAGAGTAGGATGGTTGGATTCTGTTGCGATGACCAAACATCTTAATTTTCCTGGGCTGATTCTGGTTTAAGCTGGTTTCCTAGTACCATTCTCAATAGCATTTCTTTCTATTTGCAGATTTATCATCCTGAATTGGATGATAAATGACATGGTCACCTTAGTCCAGTAAAACAGGCTCTATTGTTCTCCAGAGAGGCTATAACACTTACACTCCCAACAGGAGCCCATTAAAGTTACTGTTTCACCTTTGTAGATTCTGGAGATAGAGCAGTAAACAAAATAACCAAATCTCTGCCCTCACAGAACTTACCTCCTATTGGAAGAAAACATAATAAACAAGTAAATATATAATATGTCAGATTGACATAGGATACGTTGTGCCCCTGCAGTACAAGGCAGGGGTTGCTAGTTTACAGGTGGTGGTCAGAAAAGATGTTTCTAGTAAGGTGGTATTTGAGTGGAAACCTGAAGTGAATGAGGGAGCAAACGATGTGGTTGTCTGGAGGAGCATTCCAGGCAGAGGAACAGCAGCAGATACAAAGGCTCTGAGGTGGGAGCTTTCCTGTGTTTCAAGGACTGTGAAGAAACCAGGTGGCTGGAGTGGAGTGAGGAGGGGCAAGCTGTGTAAGAAGTCAATGAAGTAGAAGATTTGGAATTTCACTTTGATATGGAAATAGCTAGCTTTTTTTTTTTAATAAGAAAATTTTCCCTTTTAATGGCTGCTATGACATTATGACACCTAATACAGTTAGTAACATAAGTTTTTTGGTATTATTCAATGACCACCAAATCATATTCAAGTTTCTTGATTATCTCAAAAGAATCTTTTAAAGTTGTTTATTTAAATCAGGATCAATAAATAAATAAATAAATAAATAAATAAATAAGGATCCAGTTGAACCACTGCATTTGGGTGTTATGTGTCTTAAATAGTTTCTTTTTTTTTTTTTTTTCCCTGTAATGGTCCCACTTTCCAATCCGTTGATTTGCTAGAGAAATATGCCCATTTGTTAAATAGGATGTCTCACATTATGGATTTGGTTAAGTGTGTGTGTGTGGGGGGGGGGGGGGCATCATTTGCCTATTCTATCACTGCATTTTCTACAAACTGATGTTTAATACTGGGTACTTAATTAGATTCAGGTTCAATATTTTAGGCAAGACTACTTCATTGGAAGTACTATGAAATTCCTATTGCATCACATCATCAGGAACATAATGTGGTTTTTTCCAATAATGTTATTCTATTCAAGTGTTAGCCTAATCCATACATTTTAAGCTTCACCACTGACCTTTCTCTTCATAATTTAACTGTAAACTATGATCCAATATTTCATTAAGGGCTGCAAATTGGTGATATTCTATCTTTCCTTCTGCATTTATCAGCTAAAATTCTATTAGAGAAAAAAATTCCACCAACTATTTGGTTACCTTAAAATATAGTTTATACAAAGAAGGCAAGATAAATGTTTGACTCCCTTTATTTATCAATATTCAGAATGATAAATTTGTGCCCTAAAACCGCATCTGAGTATCTTTGCCAATGAGGAGAAACCCAATCTGGTTTTCTGTCTTAAAAACGTTACTCTGATCTCTGTGTTGAGTATAGGCCGCAGAGAAGCCCAAGGAAAAGCTGGGGAAAAAATTAGGAGCTCTGGAAATAATAACCCAACTCTCAAGCACAGCACAATGGTACTTTGTCTGAGATGGGGGCAGTAGAAGTTGAGGAATGATTAAAATTTGGGTCTATTTTAAAAGTAAGCTCAATAGGATTGTTGAACTGGAGGGTATTATGCTGAGTGAAGTAAGTCAATCGGAGAAGGACAAACATTATATGGTCTCATTCATTTGGGGAATATAAATAATAGTGAAAGGGAATAGAAGGGAAGGGAGAAGAAATGGGTAGGAAATATCAGAAAGGGAGACAGAACATGAAGACTCCTAACTCTGGGAAATGAACTAGGGGTGGTGGAAGGGGAGGAGAGCAGGGGGTGGAGGTAAATGGGTGACGGGCACTGAGGGGGGCACTTGACGGGATGAGCACTGGGTGTTATTCTGTATGTTGGCAAATTGAACACCAATAAAAAATAAATTTATTATTTTAAAAAAATTTTAAAAATAAAATAAAAGTAAGCTCAATAGGATTGTTGAAACATTGCATCTAAGGTAAAAGAGAAAGACATCAAGGATGGATGCCAGGGTCTTACCTAAGGGACAGGAAAGAGGGAGTTGCCTCCCACTGAGATAGGCAAGCATGTTTCAGAGGGAAATCAGTTCAATTTTTTTATATCCGTTTAAGATATCTATTAATCGCCTGAAAGTAGACATCAAATAGGCATTCATGACCATGAGAGTCTGAAATTCAGAAGAAAGTTTAGGCTACATGCATAAATTTGAGATGCATTAAGTATAGGTGATACTTAAACCCATGAGACTAAATGGGATCAGCTAAGAGTCAATGTGGGTAGAGAAAAATAGAGCATGTTGGGTGAATGAGTAAGGGTTCCATCAGGACAGACCTCAACAGGGAAATTTTAATATCAAGGAGTATTAACTAATAGAAGGTGGTTAACTGTGAAAGGAGGTAAAGAGAACTCTAAAGGATAGAAGGATAACAATGTAGGAAGAAGAGTCTGCCTCTAGGGGCGAGGAAAAGTATTTATGGGAGGAACAAAATTTGGAAGAGTTCTCCCATCAGGGCTGAGATTCAGATGCCATGGCAGCATGTGTATCTCTGGCCCACTGGATGGTGGCCACAGACTGGCCTGGGGAGCAGGAAATTATCAACTGAGGTGCCAGGGTGAGCACCACAGTACATCACTGACAGTTGCACACTTCTTAAGCTAAGAAGGAAAAATCCCAGCAAAACCAGGAAGTGAGGGGCACCTGGGTTGTTCAGTGGTTGAGCATCTGCCTTTGACTTGGATCATGATTCAGGGGTCCTAGGATTGATCCTACATCAGGCTCCCCCAGGGAGCCTGCTTCTCCCTCTGTCTATGTCTCTGCCTCTGTGTGTGTGTGTGTTTCTCATGAATAAGCAAAATCTTTTTTAAAAACATAAGATGTGAAGCCCCTTCCTCTTATGCAGGACTAGCATCTAGATGTACAGCAGGAATATGGTCAGAAAGAAAGAGTACTCTATACTTTCCACTTCTCAGCCCCTCTGGGTCCGTTTCCACACCAATCCAGAGTGGGTCAAAGTGGAATATTTTGTTGGTGGGGGAGGACGTGGTGTCTGCCATTGCGGGGACTGAAGGGAAGAGAAGAACTTCATGAGAATATTTTCAAGACAAGACAAACACATTAGAAGCCAGGCCAGAATCACCAGAGCCTTCTGCCTGCATATTCAGTGTACAGTACAATTCATTTATCTGCTCTTTCTTCATTCATTTAACAAATATGTATCAAACATGTTCTAGTTGAATTGGGGGCAGAGGAAAAGTCAGGAATCGGGTACCACTATTGTAACTCTGGTTGATGCTTTGTATTGACAAGGGCGATAACATGCAGCATCTAAAGGAACAAGGAATCAGTTGGACAATTTATCTCTTCAGCTAGAAAAGTCACCAGTTTCTCTTCAGGGCTGGAGAGATTCATATCACCTCTCCTAGAAATCTGCTCACGGGGGCAAACGACACAGTGGGCATGCCATTCACTACATTCAAAATGGCAGTTTAACAACTAACATTGTGTGTTAATGTGTTATGTGTGTGTTGAATGTATACAATTAATGTTTTAGTTTACTACATAGTGTCAGAGACAATTTTGCATATGTCAAATCCTTATTGGGACTGTAGGTGATAGTTAAAAACTCCTGGGTGCCTGGGTGGCTCAGTCAGTTAAGTATCCAACTCTTGATTCCAGCTCAGGTCATGCTCCTTGGGGTTGTGAGGTGGAACCCCGAGCATGCAGTATGCTTGAGGATCCTCTCTCTCCCTTGCCCTCTGCCCCTCCCCCACCCTGCTCTCTCTCTCTCTCTCTCTCTCTCTCTCTCTCTCTCTCTATCTCTCAAAACAAAATTGCTAACCCCACTTATGAGGAAACTGAAGTTCAAAGAAGTTGAATAATTTGTCAGAATTCACATAGCTAATGAGTGGCAGATCTCAGGAATGGACATAGGTCTTTCCGACCCTAAGAAACATGTTACTCTTAATTCTTTTTTGGTTCAACATTTAATATATTACAGAAGAATACTTAAGATACATCAGTATAGTATAAAGGTAATAGTATGGTGAACACATGTGTTCTCACCACAAGATAAAGGATTAGCAGCCATTGTGTCCCCATCCAGGGCCTCGTGCCCCTTCTTCCTCCAATGTAACATCTATCCTAAAGTTAATGTTTATCATTCTCTTGGGGAAGGTTTTAAATTTTTTAAGTTCTTGATCTCAGCTAGTTAACGTACGGTGTTAGTGCTGGTGTTAATCTCAGTTGTATAACCTAGTGATTCATCACTTCCATACATCACCTGGTGCTTACCACAACCGCCCTCTTTAATCCCCATCACCTGTTTAACCCATCATCCCCTCCCCCATCCTCCTCCCCTCTGGGAATCATCTGTTTGTTCTCTCTAGTTAAGAATCTGTTTCTCGGGCGATGCCTGGTTGGTTCAGTGGTTGAGCATCTGCCTTTGGCTCAGGGCATGATCCTGGGGTCAAGTCCCACATCAGGCTCCCTGTGAGGAGTCTGCTTCTCCCTCTATCTATGTCTCTGCCTCTCTCTGTGTGTCTCTCATGAATAAATAAATAAAAATCTCTTTTAAAAAAGTCTGTTTCTTGGTTTGTCTTTCTCTTTTTTCCCTTGGCTTGTCTGTTTTGTTTCTTAAAATACACATATGAATGAGATCATAGGTATTTGACTGACTTATTCTCTGACTTATTTCACTTAGCATGATATACTCTAGCTCCATCCATGTCATTGCAAATGGCAATATTTCATTTTTCATGGCCAAATAATGTTCCAGTGTGTGTTTATACCACATCTTTTTTATCCATTCATCAATCAATGGATGCTTGGTCTGTTTCCATGTCTTGGCTATGGTAAATAATGTTGCTATGAACATAGGGATGCATGTATTCTTTCAACTGAATGCTTTTGTATTCTTTGGGTAAATATCCAGTAGTATGATTATTGGATCCTGAGGTAGTTCTTTTAACTTTTTGAGGAACCTCCAACTGTTTTCCACAGTGACTACACCAGTTTGCATTCTCACCAACAATGCACAAATGTTCCTCTTTCTCCATCCTCACCAGAACTGTTGTTTCTTGTGTTGTTGATTTTAACCATTCTGACAGGTGTGAGGTGATATCTCATTGTAGTTTGGATTTACATTTCCTTGATTGTGAGTGATGATAAACATGTTTTCACATGTGTACTGGCCATTGGCGGAGGAAGGTTTTAAATAACGTGCAATTTATTAAATAGATATTGAGTTATTTCGATTTTCTACTTCTAGTAGATTTCATATTTCATGTTGTCCTTTTAAAGGAATCTTACTGGGGCATCTGGGTGTCTCAGTCAGTTAAGCATCCAAGTCTTGGTTTCAGCTCATTTCATGATCTCATAGCTCATACGATTGAGCCCTGTGTTGGCTCTCTGCTCAGCAAGAAGTCTGCTTGAAGATTCTCTCCTGCCCCTCCTCCTACTCACACATGTGCACATGTGCTCTCTCTCTTTCTCTTTCTAAAATAAATAAATATAAAAAAATAAAAAGGAATTTTACCTTTTCACTAAATTGTCAAATTGATTGACTTAAAGTTGTTCATAATATCCTCATATTATATACTTAAATTATCTGTAAGATCTAATGATGGTCTCTTTTTCATTTTGAAAATTTGTGTTCTCTTCTGTTTTATTGATCAGTCTTGTTAGAAGCTGGTCAGTATTATTATTTATTCCAAAGAAATCATTTTTCCTTTGTTGAATTTCTCTCATATATTTGTTTTCATTAGTTTCTGTTCTTATCTTTATTATTTTCTTCCTTCTACTTTCTTTGTGTATGATTTGCTATTCTTCCTAAAAAGAAAGCTGAGATCATTGTTTTTCAGACTTTTTTCTTCTACTATATACATTTCAGACTATGTATAGTTCTCCAAGCATTGCTGGAGTTGAATCCCACAAAATGTGACATGCTACATACTATCATTCAGTATAAAACGTTTTCTAATTCTATTTTATTTCATCTTTTATCTATGGGTTATTTAGAAGTGAAGTTTTATTTCACTTCTAAATAAACAAATGCTAAGGATTGTCTAGTTGTGTTTCTAGATTAATTCTACTGTGCTCAAAGAACCTACTCTGAATTATTTCAATCTGTTAAGATTTTTGATACTTGTTTTATGTTCAGCATATTGTTGATTTTAAAAAATGATCCATGTATCCTTCTAAAGAAGAGGAATTATATCACTGGATACAATGTTTTATATATTTCAATCAGGTCAAGTTTATCCATTGTGTTTTTCTATATCTTTTATGTACTTACATTTTTGCTACAGTTGCAACTATTAAGATAGTGGTATTAAATCTTCAGCTATGGTTACAGATTTATCTATTTCTCTTTTACTTCTGTCAATTTTTCCTTTAAGTATTTTATGGCTACATTACTGGAAACTTACAAATTTAGAATCCTGTTATCTTCCTATGAAGTTATCATTTTTATGTATCACAATGAGACATTCCCCTCTCTAAAAGTCCTTCCTGGCTTAATGTCTACTTCATCTAATATTAATATAACTGTATCATTCTTCTTTGATTAAGATTGCATGGTGCGGTTTTTCCAGCTTTTTTCTTTCAACCTTCTTTTATATTTAATCTGTTCTCCCAGTCTTATTTATTTAATTGGCCTACTTCATTTACTTTTAGTGCGATTACTGGTATTCTTGGTTTGTATCTACCAATTAACACATTTTTTGCTATTTGGCCAACCTGTTTCTTCTTCTCTCCTTTTCACCTTCTTTTGGACTAATCAACATATTTTTAATCCATATTTCCTTCTATTGACTTGTTATTCATTCTTTTCTCTTTTTGAAATTTTAACCCCCATCCTTTGCTTATCAGTCTTCTACAAGTTTCTATTTAATACTTGCCCAAGAATTCTAGAACCTTAGAATCATTATGTTGTACACCTGAAACCAACAGGATAGTGTATGTCAATTATACTTCAATGAAAAAGAAAAATGAAGGAATTCTAGAACCTTAGAATATTTTAACTCCATTTAGCCCCCTCCCACATTTTCATTTTGATTCTGTATAAATATTTAACACCATCGAACATTACAATTATTGTTTGGTGTAGTCAGTATTCACTTACTTTAACCCACATTTTTACTCTGGAAGCTCTTTATTTCTTCCTGTTTTCAATCTTTCCACCTGGGATCATCTTCCTCCTGTCTGAACAGCTCGCTTTAGTTTTTCTTTCAATGCAGGCTTGTCTACAAATAATTCTATCAGCTTTTCTTGATAGGAAAGTGTCTTTATTTTACCTTCATTATTTTTTTAAGATTTTATCTATTTATTCATGAGAGACATAGAGAAAGAGACAGAGAGAGAGACACAGGCAGAGGGAGAAGCAGGCTCCACGTAGGGAGCCCAATATGGGACTCAATCCCAGGACTCCAGGATCACACCCTGAGCCAAAGGCAGACGCTTTAACGGCTGAGCAACCCAGGCGTCCCCATTATTTTTTTTAATTTTTATTAATTTATGATAGTCACACACACACACAGGGAGAGAGAGAGAGAGAGAGAGAAAGGCAGAGACACAGGCAGAGGGAGAAGCAGGCTCCATGCACCGGGAGCCCGACGTGGGATTAGATCCCGGGTCTCCAGGATCGCGCCCTGGGCCAAAGGCAGGCGCCAAACCGCTGCGCCACCCAGGGATCCCGCGTCCGCATTATTGAAGAATATTTTCTCTGAGTATAAAATTCTGTGCTAGTAGTTATTCCCCTCCACGTGTTCATGATGCCAATGCATCGAGTACTGGCCTCCAATGTAGATGTCAAGACATATCAGCTATCAGCCTCTCCTCTTCTAGGATTTTAATTATATGTAAGTTTTTTCCTTTTGACTACAACCTACATGTTTTTTACACTCCTGTCTGGTTTTTCCTGTTTTTCTCTCTAAGCCTTACTTCATTTATATATTTATTGATCTACCTTTGAGATTAATAATCCTGTGGTCTGCTGTATCCATTCCACTATTCAGCCCATGTATTGAGTTCTTAAAATCGTATATGATTGTTTCAGTTCTAAGATGACCACTCATTTTTTTAAATAGACTCCAGTTCTGTGCTGAAATTTGCCATATTTTTAAAATCTATTTTACCCATCTTTTGCTCTATTTTCTTCATCATAGTCATATTAAAATCATCATTGTTCTGCTTTTTTCTGCCTTCTTTTTCATAAGCTTCCATTTTTTTCTCACACAGAATAGCTTATCGTAAACAACTTTATTGACATATAGTTTACATACCACTCTTTTAAAGGGCAGTTTTTAATGTATTCACAGAGTTGAACAACAATTACTACTCTCTAAATCAGAGCATTTTCATCCACCCTAAAAGGAACTACATATCCATTAGCAGTTGCCCTGTATCCCCCCTCCCCCCAATCCCTGGCAACCACTGATCTACTTCCTATGCCTATGCCTTCCTATGTCGCACTGAGCCCCGCCCCCACCCTGAATGCCTGGAAATCATCTTTTTCTCACACATAGGAAGCCCTCCTCTCTCCATGAAGACTGGTAAAGGGCAAAGAAGAAATGAGAGACAGTTTTCATTTTGATCCATGAATTCTCTGTAGAAAATCGGAGTTTACTCCAATGAGTGACATCTTGAAAGAACTGTCAGTCAATCAACAGATATTTATCAAACCCCTCCTCTGTTCCAGGCTCTGTGAGGGGCCCACAGGAGCACTCCTTCCAGGGTATCCTGGGATGGAGTGGAAGAAGCAAGGGTTTTAGAATTAGATCTTGAGCTCATAAAATTTGAATTGTGGTAGTATTTTAGGCTACTAATTTACTCAATGACCCAAAGGAAGAGAGGAAGAAGAGGAAGATAAATCAGTAGTGTAAAATGATTTTACACAGAATTTAGAAATAGCAAAAGTTTTGCCAGAAAGAACTAGGCTAACCATATTATTTTTTGCCTGTTTGCCTGTTCTGGACATTTCATATACATGGAATCATACCATATGTGACCTTTTGTGACTGGCTTCTTTCACTTGGCATAATGTTTTCAAGTTTATCTGTGTTGTAGAATGTATGAGTATTTCATTACTATTAGTTGCCAAATAAGATTCCACTGCATGGATAGGCTACATTTTGTTTACCCATTCTTCAGAGTTTCAACATTTTACTTATTTCCACTTTGGGGCTACTATATATACTGCTGCTATTAACAGTCATGTACAAGTTTTGGTGTGAATATGTGTTTTCAATTCTCTTAGGCATACACCTATGGAAGAAATTACTAGGTCATATATAATTCTATGTTTAGCATTTTGAAGAACTGCAAAACTGCTTTCCAAAGTGGCTGCACCATTTTACAATTACACAGGCAATGGATGAAGATTCCCATTTCTCTATATACTATCCAACATTTGTGATTGTCTGTCTTTTTGTCTAGTCATCCTAGGCAGTGGTACCTTGTTGCAGTTTCGATCCATGAGACACACCCAGTCTCTTCTAAGACCCCTCCATGTGACTGAATACTGTGACTTATTTTGTTCCTTCCTCATGGCTAGTCAAAGGTGGTCCAGCATAATTTCAGCTTTGTCTCCAGAACATGCTTTTCAGAGAATGAATCTCCTACTTTTTTGCATCATTTGCAATCTGGATAGGTGGAGAATTTCCCCAATTTTTAACATATATGTTGTGTTTCATTACATTATAATCATTATTTTTGATGCTCAATTGCTCAAATCTTAAGTCAATGGGAGCCCTCTCAAGGTTGACTAGTGTGTTCTTTTGTCATGGTCCTTGATGGTTTCCTTAATAATGAAGTGTCCCAGGCTCAACTTGGACATTTATTGCCTTAGATCTAGAAGCAGCCATTTCTGAAAGATGCCTAGGTTTATTTTAGGGGGAAATATTTTTAATATTTCAAACTACAGTTGGAGGAGCACCTGAGTGCCTCAGTCCATTAAGCATCTGACTTTGGGTCAGGTCATGGTCTCAGGGTCCTAGGATCAAGCCGGATGTCTCGCTCCCTGCTCATTGGGGAACCTGCTTCTCCCTCTGCCTGTTCCATTGCCTCTCTCTCTCTCTCTCTCGAATAAAGAAATAAAATCTTTAAAAAAAAAAAATAAAAATGAAAAAGTAAGGGCACCTGGCTGGCTCAGTCTAGATCATGTGACTCGATCTCAGCGTTGTAAGTTCAAGCCCCACGTTGGATGTGGAAATTGCTTAAAATAAAACCTTTAAAAAATAACTAAGAATAAAAGAAGTAACAAATTCATACTACTATTTAAAATTTTTTACTTGTATTCCTTTCACAATGAAAATTGTGGTACCTAACCACATATGTAATATTAATCTGCTTTATTCTATGATTTCTATACATTTGAATTTCACTGTTTCTTTTATTTCAGCTTTCATGTCCTTAAAAATGAGATGTTTACTAGGCACACATTGTTTCGTCAGTTTGCAGTACTTGCTGATACATCCTTCAATTATATTGTAAGTACATATAATGTTTAGACACTGTCTCTTTGATGATATTTGTACATTTCTTTCTGTTCTTATTTCACATTCATTAAACCCCTATCCTTACAGACTCTGGAGATAGTACACAACAGTCATTCTGCTAGATACTAAGGATGTAAGACCGAGTGCCTGAACCCAAAGAGCTCAGTCTGATATGAGATATAAATATGTAAACAAATTCTTTCAATGCAATATGGTTGAACTATAATAGAGACAAACAAAAAATTCATAGAAGGGGTGAACCTAGCTGGGAAGCATTTGTCAGTCTGACTACTTCTGGGTGTGAATGTAATGTAAGGAAATATCCAAAGCTCAAGGTCCAAGTATCCAGTCACTTCCAAAAGGGAAAAAGGAGGTAAAAGAATCTTTTCCTAGTACCAAGTCATTTATTTTTCATACTAGAAGTCACTTGTAGATGAAGCTCAATTTTAAAATAGACTATTTCTTAACCTATTTAATTAATTTTTTATTTGGGAGCTATGATTGTAAAACTAAATGATGTCCAGTGTAGAAATGTATCCAGTAAATTTCAAATAGTAAGAAAATTAGTGTGTTGTAAATGCTATTGAGCACCTGTCATGATGCTAAGTATTCTGGGGTAAGTCAGGTTTGTGGGAAAGAGCATGAGAAACACAAAATACAGACTCTTGCTTTAGGAGGTGTCCAATCTAAAATCACTCTTAAAATTTTTTTCAACCTTTTTTACTTTAAGATTTTATTTTCTAGGGATCCCTGGGTGGCGCAGCGGTTTAGCGCCTGCCTTTGGCCCAGGGCGCGATCCTGGAGACCGGGGATCGAATCCCATGTCGGGCTCCCGGTGCATGGAGCCTGCTTCTCCCTCTGCCTATGTCTCTGCCTCTCTCTCTCTCTCTCTCTGTGACTATCATAAAAATTAAAAAATAAATAAATAAACTTAAAAAAAAAAAAAAAAAAAAAAAAAAGATTTTATTTTCTAAATTTAAGTTGCTGCAGAACATGAAAGAACTAAGAATGTTGGCAAGATAGCATTAAATTATTTCTGATTTTTTACTAAATTTACCCAGTAATCTGAAACTTTTTGAGCTTTTAATAATTGACTCCTCTGAAATGTCCCCAGACTGGTCTACGTAGATAAGAATATATAGTCTCTTTTTTTTTTTCCTCCTTTTGGTTTTTCCTCTTTCAACTGAAGGTTACAGTTTCAATTGGAGTAATCCTCATTTCAGATATTTAATCAGCTGGACAAATAAAATATTGGTGGGCCCATGAGAATGATGTGCTAACTCAAAAATCGGGCTTTATTTTGGGATTACCTGACATAATGGTCTGGTCCAAATGTGAATTGGTGAGGTTTTATGAAACAGAATTCTAAAATCTCAAAGTTACACTGGTCCAGGCCCATTAACAGATCCAGTCCTTTTCTTGAGAAAAATCTCTCCCCTGCCCTCAATCTACCTTCTTGTGGAAGAGGGCTAGTGCTCCATCCAGCCTAGAATATGTCCGCGTGCCATTACTTCTCTGGGATTCCAGGCTCATGATCCTTATCTGTATGTCCATACAGCATACAGGCACTCAAGACACTCATCAGAGTGGATAGCAAATATTGAAGAAAAATAGACAGGGGCTGGGGGAAAGAGGAGGGAAAGAGAGAGTGATGAGTGAATGAGTTTTGGGTAACTAACATTTTTCCTTGGTTCCCTACACAGTATAGCCACTCATCCACTTCACAAATATTTATTGAGTGTCAACATGTACCAAGCACCATGCTCCGTGCCGGGAATGAGATAGTGCACATGACAAATAGAGCTCCTTCCTTTATAGACTATAAATGTCATGAGAGCACAGACTAGTCTCTCTTGTAAACTGTTTAACTCACAGAGATTAGAATAGCACCTGACTTCCCAAGTAGAGAACATAGGTATTAATAAGGAAATATCAAACTTTAAATTACATAATTGAATAAATGCTATGAAAGAAAATGTTTAGTATTTCCTGACTATTGATATATACATATGGGCAACCTCACAAATATTAAGTGTATCGTTTGAAGTATTTGCCCTGTGTAGCAATCACCTAAATGAAAGGATAGGACATTGCCATCCTCCCTAAAAGCTCCCTGGTGTCCCTTTCCAGACAATACCTTAGTCACATCTGTTCGCCAGACAAAAACTACTCTGATTTCTATCACTGCAAATTAGTTTTGCCTGTTCTTAAGACATGTATAGATGGAATCACAGAGTAAATATTCTTTTATGTCTGTCTTGCTTTACTCAGCGTAGTGCTTTTAAAATTGATCCAGGTTATTGTGGGTATCCTTAGCAATTGTATTGCTGAGCAACATTCTATTGTATGAAGAAGCAATAATTTGTTTATCTGTTCTTCTCTTGATGGACTCCTGGGCTGTTTCTAGTTAGAGGCTGTTTTAGGGAGGGGAGGAGAAGGTGCTACAAACATTCTTATGCTAGTAATTTCTGGAAATATATTTTTGTAACTTTCAGGTAGGACTGGAGTAGCTGGGATGTGGGATATGTATTTTTGAGTTTATATTCCAGAGTATACCACCAGCAATATTTGAGAATTCCTGTGCTCCATATCTTCCCCAACTTGATCCTGTCAGTTTTTAAAGTTGAGCCATCCTAAAATCACGTCTCACTGAAGTTTTAACTTGCATTCCCTAATAATTAATGATGTTGATATTTTTTGATGAGCTTATTGGCTAATTTTAGATCTTTTTTCTTAAAGGGACCATTCAGGTCTTTTAAAATAGTTGTGGCACGTGACTTAAAATTTACCATCTGAACCATTTTTAAGTGTGCAGGTTAATAATGTTAAGTACATTCACATTGTTATGAAACCAATCTCCAGAACCCATTTTATCTCACAAAGATGAAACTCTGGGGCGCCTGGGAAGCTCAGTCAGTTAATCGTCCAACTCTTGATTTCAGCTCAGGTCCTGATCTCAGCATTGTGAGATGGAGCCCCATGGCGGTCTCTGCACTCAGTGGGGAGTCTGCTTGAGACTCTCTCTTTCCCTCTTCCACTGCCCCTCCCCCGTCTAAAATAAACAAATAAATCTTTTAAAATAAATAAATAAAATGAAACTTCATATCCATTAAACATTAACTCCCCATTACCCCTTACTCCCATTTTTGTTTGTTTTTAATTCTTATTGCGTTATAGCATTTTGTTATATATTCTGGATACAAGTCTTTTGTCATATACATGTTGCAAATATTTATTCTCACCCTGTAGTTTGTCCTTCCATTTTCAGAACAGTGCCTTTCAAAGGTCAGAAATTTAAAAAAATAATTTAGAAATTTTTAATTTTAATGAAGATCAATTTAGCTCTTTTTTTTCCTGTGGCAGATTATGTTTTCTGCGGCCTTGACTGTATCTCATATTCTGCACTCTCTCTCTCTCTCTCTCAAATAAATAAATAAAATATTTTTAACAAATCATGATTTCTACACTTCTTTAGTTCTTTATTTTTATTTATTTCTTATAAACCGGACCATGTCTTATAGTGTCTTTCTTTTTTTTGTGAAAGGAACATTATCTTTGCTGCTATGCCTTGCCCTGACTGAAGCCAGTTTAGTATTTGCTTTTTTGCTGATTACCTTGGCTTATTTTCCTCCAGTGGATATTTATAAGCTATTTTCATTAAACCTGGAATAGATGCAAAAATTCTCAGCAAAATATTAGCAAACTAAATTCAGTAATTAAAAGGATCATTCACCATGATCAGTGGAATTTATGCCAGGGATGCCAGGATGGCATAACATCCTCAAATCAATCAATGTGATACATCACAAGGATAAAACTCATATGACCATCTCAATAGATGCAGAAAAAAGCATTCCTTTTTGAGAATCATTAATGATTTTTGATAAAAACTCTCAACAAAGCAGGTATAGAGGGAATGTACCTTAAAATAATAAAAGGCATATATGATAAGCCTACAACTAACATATTCAATGATGAAAAAGCTGAAAGCTTTTTCACTAAGATTAGGAACAAGACAAGTATGTCCACTCTTGCCATTTTATTCAACATAGTATTGGAAGTCCTAGCCAGGGCAATAGACAAGAAAAAGAAATAAAGGACAAACAAATTGTAACGGAAAAAGTAAAACTCTATTTGCAGATGGCTTGATATTGTATATGGAAAACCCTAAAAATTCCATTAAAAAAAACTGTTAAAACTAATAAAAATTGCCGGATACAAAATCAGTACACAAAAATCTGTTATGTTGCCTTATTGTAATGATCAGAAAGAGAAATTAAGAAAACAATCCTATTTACAATTGCATCAAAAAGAATAAAATATTTAGGACTAAATCTGACCAAGGATATGGAAGACCTTCATATTGCAAACTGCAAGATATCAGTGAAATAAATTGATGGAGATATAAATAAATGGAGAGATATTCCATACTCACAGACTGGAAGAATAAATATCATAAAAATGTCCATACTTCCAAAAGAAATATACAGATTCAATGCTATTGCTAACAAAATTCCAATGGTATTTTTCACATAAATAGAACAAGCAATCCTCTTATTTGTATGTCATTACAAAAGACCCCACATAGCCAAAGAAAAAGAAGAAAAGTAGAAAGCATTATGCTCCTTGATTTCAAACTACCATACAAGATCATAGTAATTAAAACAGTATGGTATTGGCATAAAAACAGACCCATAAATCAATAAAACAGGATAGAGAGCCCAGAAATAAACCCATGCATAGGTGGTAAATTACTTTATGACAGAGGAGCCAAGAATATGCAATGGGGAATGGACAGTCTCTTCAATAAATGGTATTGGCAAATTGAATAGCCACATGCCAAAGGATGAAACTGGACCACTATCCTACACCATACACAAAAATTAACTTGAAATACATTAAACACTTGAACATAAGACCTGAAGCCATAAACTTCCTAGAAGAAAAGATATGTGTTAAGCTCTTTGACATAGTTCTTGGCCATGATTTTTTGGATCTGACCCCAAAAGCAAAAGCAACAAAAACAAAAATAAATAAGTGGGACTACTTGGGATGGATAGATAGATAGATAGATAGATAGATAGATAGATAGGAATATTGTTCTGCCCTAAAAGAGAAGGAAAATTACAATTTGCAATAACGTGGATGGACCTTAAGGGCATCATGCTAAGTGAAATAAGTCAGACAGCAAAAGACAAATATCATATGATCTCTCTTATAGGTAAAGAATATAGACAAACGAATACCAAGCTTAGAGATACAGAGGACAGACTTGTGGTTGCAAGAGCCAGGGGGTGGAGGGTGGGAGAAATGAATGAACTGTTTTGATTTTTTTAAGTTTAAATAAATTGAATTTTAAAAATATTATGTTACACTGTATTTTAACTAAATTTAAAATATAATTTTAAAATTTAAATTTAAGTACAATTTAATTAAATTTTAATAAAATTTAAAATAAAAACTTTAAACAAGTTTATTATGAATGAAAAAAAATAAGGAATTCTTTATACAATTTGGAAACTAACCCTTTGTCAATTATATGTGTTGCAAAATGTCTTCTTTCAGTTTTGGATGGTATTTTGTTATCTTTTCATAAATAAATGCTCTTAATCTTGATGTTAATTTAATTACTAATACTTTCCTTTTTGCCTTCACATTGTTTCTACCTTGTTTAAGAAGACCTTACCTAACCTTTTGTCACAAACATATTCTTTATGATTTTTAAATATTTTCCTTTGCCTTTCATGTTTAGAGGCTTAATCCCTCTAGAATTGATAGTGTATAGGAAGGTAGAAGTCTGATTTCATCTTCTTTTAATACAGAAAATCAACTGAACTAGCATCATTTATTAAAAAGTCCATCTTTTCCCTGGATACCTAATTCTGCCTGTTATGTATATTATATTAAGGGTTCATATATTTAACAGCCTGTTTCTGTCTCTCTAATCTGTTCTACTGTTCCATTTGTCTATTCTTGTACTAATATGACACAAATTTAATATATTTACCTTTATTATGTCTTTTTCTGATAAGGCAAATACCCTTACCTTGGTGTTGATCTTTGCATTTCCATATAAAGTTTAGAATCAAATTGTTAATATTCACAGAAAAAAGCAGAAACATAAGAAACAAAAAAATTAAATTGGGATTTTGATTAGAAGTTCATTAAATCACATCAATTTGGCTACAGTTGACATCTTTACAGTACTGAGTCTTCTAATCCATAAGCATGCTATTTCTTTTGTCTAGATTTGATTTCAGTAGAGTTTTATAATTTTCTCCACAGTTTAATAAAATTGTTGTTTAATTTAATATTAGGTACCTTATATTTTTACACTACTCTATTCTAATGGGTGAGTTGCATATTTCTTCATGTAATTTGTATCAATGTTGCTTTATATAATTTGAAGATGTGTTATTAGATGCTTACTACTTTAGAATTATTATGTCCCCTCTGATAAATTGAACATTTTACTGTTATTATATGACCCTCTTTATCTCTACAAATGCTTTTTGCCTTGAAGTCTGTTTGGCTTTATATTACTATAGCTGCCTACCTTTTTGTAGGTTATTATTTTCATGTGTTTTTTTCTGTTCTATCACTTTCAATCCTTTATATGCTTATGCTTTAGTTGTGACTCTTTTAAGCAGTATATAGCTAGTGTTAGAATTTGTTCTTAATCCAGTTTGACAAATTTCTGTCTTTTAACTGGAGCATTTTTTCTATTTAAATGTATTGTGGTCATTAATTCATTTGCGCTTATTTCTATCTTATTTTGTATTTTGTATTTGTCCTTCTTTTCTATGTTTTTCTCCTTCTTGCATTCTTGTGAATTGGCTAATTTGTTCTCATATGTCCTTTAGAAAGTTATAAACTTTATCAGGAAAACCCAAGGTTTTATACCTTTATCATCCTCCTGAACAGTAAGATTTCTTTAAGCAATTAAATTGAAATCACCATCCACTGTCAGTCTATTAGGCTGTGATGTCATATATTTTAGTTCTATCTGGTTTCCTTTATCCCCACAGCATATTATTATTACAGGTTTACTTGGTTAATGTTTGAGTTTACTTATATATTTACCACTTCCTTTATTCACAACTCCTTCTTGCATCTCAGACCTTTCATCTCCCGACCTCTTTCCTTATGTGTGAAGTGCATTCATTAGAATTTCCTTTGTGGGGATTTGCTGGTGGGTAACACTCTTCAGTTTTTATTTCATGAAAAAAATGTCTATTTCTGCTGTTGTTGAAAGATATTTTTGCTAAGTATAAAGTTTTGGGTTGATGGTACTTTCTCTTTGCACATGGAGTGTATCATTCCATTCTCTCTTAGTTTCCGTTGTTAGTAGGGAATTTTTCTCTTTTTTTTTACTGTGGTTTCCTTAATGTTAATTCCTTTTTGTCTCTAACCACTTTTAAAACTCTTTTTCTTTAATGTTCTGCAATTTTGCCATGATGTGTCTAGTTGTAGATTTCTTTTGTTTATTCTGCTTGAAATTCATTGTACTTCTTGAAAGTGAAGATTGGTTTCATTTGTTAGTTCTGAAAAGTTTTTAGTCACTATTGATATTTTGCCTTAGCCCTACTATTTCTTTTGAAACTATACTTTGTCCTTCTGTCCTCTATAGTCCATATTTTTCTTTTATATTTGGCCCAACTTTGTCTCTGAGCTGCATTATAAATAGTATATTCCATTCTATCTTTAACTTTATTAAGTATTTTTCAAATATGTGTCTTTTTTTGTTAAAATTGTCACCCAGGGCAGCCGTGGTGGTGCAGCGGTTTAGCGCCGCTTGCAGCCCAGGGCCTGATCCTGGAGACCCAGGATCAAGTCCCGCGTCGGGCTCCAGGCATGGAGCCTGCTTCTCCCTCTGCCTGTGTCTCTGCCTCTCTCACTCTCTCTGCATCCCTATGAATAAATAAATAAAATCTTTTAAAAAAAATAAATAAAAATAAAATTGTCACCCAAATTTTAATTTTACTTGTTATATATATCATTTTTAAGCAATGCACAAATAAATTTTGTTTGGTTCTTTTTTCAAATATGTTTACTATTTATTCATCATCAAGCTTTGTTTTTCATTTCTTTTTTTTTTTTTATGATAGGCACACAGTGAGAGAGAGAGGCAGAGACACGGGCAGAGGGAGAAGCAGGCTCCATGCACCGGGAGCCCGACGTGGGACTCGATCCCAGGTCTCCAGGATCGCGCCCTGGGCCAAAGGCAGGCGCCAAACGCTGCGCCACCCAGGGATCCCTGTTTTTCATTTCTTAAAATATATTATACACACCAAGTTTATATTCTATGGCTGAAAATTCCTGTATCTGAGGATTAGAGGGTCTAATTCCACTATTTTTTGTTTCTACTGCAGCCACTCATGATGTATGTAAAGATTTTTGATGATTTTGATGATGAGCTGTTCACTTTTCCTTTACAAAAAAAAAATTGAAGCCTGAACTTAAGAGGAATTCTTACATAAAAGATTTTAATGTGCTTCTGTCCATTGCCATGAGCACCATCACTATAGAAGTATATTAAACTAAATGCTTTTAGCCTATGGTGTTTTAGACCACAGGTGAATTCAGCTTATAGACAACATGGACTAGTTATTGATTAGGAATTCTCAGGAGAGTTTTTTTCTTCTTTAACTAAGGGCCCAACCTTGGACATTTTCCTTGCAAACTGCTTGGGAGAGCCTTACTTGAAGTTGCATTTAACCCTTACTGCGGTTATAGTCTTGTTGTCCCAAATGTATGGCGGGGTAGACATTTGTTACTACACATTAGGTGGGTCTTGGGCTTCAGAGTCACAGGACCCTTTGACAACTCTTGCATTCATTCATTAAGTTTGATGAATACCTTCAAAGTGAATGGTAGCTCCAGGATGGAAGACTTAGGTTTCCATCTTCCCTTAGTCTTAGACATGCATATTCTTGATTTTTTTCATCAGCTTTTGTCTACATTTAAGAGTATTAGAAGAGGAAGTCTTATTTGGATTTAAACGTTCCCCTGTGTTTTAATCACCAGTCATCTTTCCATAACATATCCATAATTCCTTTCCATTTTTTCTTACCTTATTCTTTTCCAGAGACTTCTGCCTATATTTCCTAGAAGCCATTTATTCCTATACTCTTCTTTGGGGCTCAAAATCTCCATGAAGTTTTCCTCTAGATCTCATAATAGACCTATTTAAAACTATATACTTCTTCTGATTCCAGGATACTGTTTAGATGATTCTATAGTTGTTTTTTTTTTCATAGTCCCTGTTTTATTTATTCTTTTCTCATCCTTGACAGGATGAGACATATTGAAACCTAATATTATCAACTGCATTCTCTTGTGTATTGCTTAAATATGTCTTTCATACTTACAATTGGAAGGCAGATTGTATCTGCATACCTATTTCTGATCTAAAATTTACCAGGATTTTACCATTTTCAGTCCTGCCATGGAGGTTACATTTCCTCCTACACTCACTACTTGAACATATGAAATGATGAAGGACATTAAAAACTTAAATTCCGGGATCCCTGGGTGGCGCAGCGGTTTGGCGCCTGCCTTTGGCCCAGGGCGCGATCCTGGAGACCCGGGATCGAATCCCACATCAGGCTCCCGGCACATGGAGCCTGCTTCTCCCTCTGCCTGTGTCTCTGCCTCTCTCTTTCTCTCTGTATGACTATCATAAATAAATAAAATTAAAAAAAAAAAACTTAAATTCCTAGAAGTCATACATTTAACACTGGCTTCTTTTACCATTTTCATGAAAGAGTTGAAGGTACTGAGGGAAGGACCCATATGGCTTCTTCTGGGAGAAGAATTTTCTAGTCAAGGAAAAGGCCATTGGAAGACTCTAATATGGAAATGTGCCTTACATGCTTGGAAAGCAAAATATCCAGTGTGCCTGGAGCAAAGTGAAGGAGAGAAAGCAAAGAGAGAAAATACCAGAGGAGAGATCCCTGGGTGGCTCAGCGGTTTAGCGCCTGCCTTCCGCCCAGGGTGTAATCCCGGAGTCCCGCATCGGGCTCCCTGCATGGAACCTGCTTCTCCCTCTGCCTGTGCCTCTGCCTCTCTCTCTGTGTGTCTCTCATAAATAAATAAAAATCTTTTAAAAAAAAAAAAAAGGAGAGAAAATACCAAAAATGTGGTCAAAGGAATCATAGGCCTTTGATTTTTTTAACCCTGTAAAATTGGGACCCTTTCAGAGCTTTGAGCAGAGGAATAAGATGATCTCACTTCACATTTTAAAAGTACAATTCTAGCATCTACAGAGGGCTTAGGGAGAAAGAAGCAGGTTAGGAATATGAAGTGATACTGGTAATATGATAGTACGGCTTGGATTGCCTTTAAAGAGGAAAGAGACAAAATGAGGCAGATACATGCCTGCAGTACTACGTAGTACTATGTACTGTACGGTACTAGATTTTTAGGTGTACATAGCAGAATGGATGGATCCTGAAAACATAATACTTAGTAAAAATACTTAGTGCTTAGCAAAAGAAGTGGGAACACACAAGGAATACTGTGCTTCACTTTGAATCTAAGATGTGCTTAACATTGGTTCAAGGTTTTATGTCTCTAAAAGAGAAAAGTGCTGCCAATTATACTGTAACATTCCATCTATTACAGGATGCCACCCAATTTTAGGGATATTAAATACCAGAAGGCTTTGCCTTAGAATCAACAAAATAGGATAGCACATAACACCACTAACATAAATTAAAAAGCATGCACAAAAGTATGTATTTTTGCAAGAACATATCCAAATAAAAGATACACATAACATATTTAAATCGTTTCTTTGAGGTGGTAACAAAGAGTGGGAGTGGCTATGGAAAATAGAAAAATACACACAAACAGCCCCGTGTGCATGCATGTATATATCACACAATTCAAGAGAGAAGCCCTGAATAGGGAAAACTTGGTATAAATCGCCACTATTCATCCATGGACCTGAGAGCTCTTCTTGATTTAACATGCTTAGTGTACCTTTCATCCTTTTCACCTGCACATGTTTGTTGTTGTAATTTACTTTGCAATATATGATACTGGGAACAATTCTGCTTACATGCTGCTGCTCCTGACCTCCTGGAAGATATACTTTTGGCTTTTCACCATTCAGTTCCCAGGAATTAGGATTAATCCTGCCACAGCTTCCTGGAGCAAGGAGGTGATAGGGACACAACCCTGTGATACCTGGTCAGTTACAAGTTGTAAATCCCAAATGGAGTAGAGATCATCAAAAGGAAAGAGAGTCAAGGGACAGAAGATAACTATACTTGGGGTAAGCAGAGCATAATGAGGAAACTAGTCAAATCTCTAAGTTATACATCTGAAATTAATGTAAGACTGTGTGTCGATTGTACTCAAATTTAAAAGAAAAGGAAGTAGAGTCAGAACAGCCATTGAAGAAAACATTTTCTTGAATTTTCTATCAAAGTAGCCCAAATGAGGAAGAGGTCCATCTATTCCATGGATTTCAAGGAAATGATTTCCCCAGCCCTATTTAAGCAAATAAATTAAGAGCTTAGTTTTCGTGTCTTGGTTAATTAAGGACTGAAGAACATCCTACATCCATTTGATTTGATAATACTTCCTCTTGATAACAAAATCAATACCTTCTACGCCTTTCAGAAATTGAAGCCTTTATTCGTGCAGTCTAAATTGAACTCGATGACAGGTTCTACATCTTCTGGAAGTGATCATACACCTTTGGTAGGTAGATTATTTTTTCTTTCTTAAACATTTAATTAGTTGCTATTATTCAACCTCAGTAATGAAACTTTTTGGTTTACCTGCAGATAGATAAGGACCTGGATGCAGTCAGTGATCAGATATTTTCCCCCTCTTTATCAAAAGGTAAGAATCTTTACTGTTGGGGAAAAAGGCTTACACACAGAAGGAGTACTTGGTCTAGATTGACCTCTCATATTTGTTATCCTGAGGCATTTGGAATTCTAGGTGAATGCATGGCTTTTTTTCAGCCAGTTTATAAAACTAATATGTAGGTGTGCTGAATAAAAGAATGCTAATATGCATTTCTGAATATTGGCCCCTGCTAATTGAAAATGAATTTAATCATATTTCAAAACTAGAAACTATCTCAATTGGGATCCTTTTCTATTTTATTAGTCAAACTGCCAACAAACCTGAAACTCCTGTTGAATTCCCATTTGTCCATTTTAATAACTAGAAAAAAAGTTTGACTATTGCTCGCATACTTTATCTGCCATCGGTCCTTACAGGGCTTTAAACTGGATTCTTTTGGAACTGAAAGTATGTTTTGTCCATAAGCTTCTATAAGTCTTCAGGAGATAGCCATGCTTCCTTTTCTCCATTAAACAAGTTAGATGAACAAAATATATGATATTATTAGTTTGTTTTTTTTTAAAGATTATTTATTTACTTATTCATGGGAGACACACACACATACACATACAGAGGCAGAGACACAGGTAGAGAGAGAAGCAGGCCCCATCCAGGGAGCCCAACGTGTGACTCAATCCCAGGTCTCCAGGATCACGCCCTGGGCTGAAGGCGGCGCTAAATCGCTAAGCCACCCAGACTGCCCTGATATTATTAATTTGAATTCTTATTAATGATTATAGCCAGAGTCAGTAATTTCTGTTTTTCATATCTGGGAATTTTTAAAGGTAGAATTTTACAATAAATATTTATGCAAGTGAGAAGTATGTGATAAGAGTTTAAATCCTTGGGATGCTTGGGTGGCTCAGCAGTTGAGCGCCTGCCTTTGGCTTAAGGTGTGATCGTGGGTCCAGGAATCGAGTCCCACATCGGGCTCCCCGCAGGAAGCCTGCTTCTCCCTCTGCCCATGTGTCTGCCTCCCTTTCTGTGTCTCTAATGAATAAATAAATAAAATATTTTTTAAAAAAGAGTTTAAATCCTGGGCCCTAATTTTAAACTCTACTTTTTAGAAAAAGTTTGTATTTATCTATTTGAGACAGAGAAGAAAGAGAGAGAGCAAGCATGAGTGAGGGGAGGGGCAAAGGCAGAGGGAGAAGCAGACTGCCCCCTGAGCAGGAAGCCCGATGTAGGGCTCAATCCCAGGACCCCAAGATCATGACCTGAGCCAAAGGCAGACACTTAACCAACTGAGCCAGCCAGACACCTGTAAACTCTACTTTTTGAAAACTATTCTACTTCAGCAGAGAGGAACCTTTCTTCTGGGCTTCCATGCAACAGAGAGGCTTTTTCTGTAGTGCTCACATTATAGGTAATATCTGTTCTGAAGGTGCCTGCCCCAGGTACAGAGAAATCTTCCAACAATCATAGGGCTGCCATTTAGAAAATAGTAATGCCCAGACTCTGTAACACAGTGCCAGATTGCAGAGTGGCTACCTTTTAATGGTATCAACGGTTAAATAAGATTAGAGAAAGAAGACTAGATCTGTTGAGTTATTGGAAATTCTACTTACACAGGTAAGTTACTTCTAAAACATCGTAATGTATTAAGAGAAGAGAGACTCTCATGATTTATCATAAAAATCTAGATTGTTGAATTTGGAACCTGTGGCTGGCCTGACATTTTAATTACAGAGTTTCATTAACAGCAGCATCCCATACCCCAAAAGATTCAATTGAGGAATTTGCATCCAAAATTGATTGCCCACAGGCAACCAAACTGTTTTTCAAATGTCCATTTGAAGTGGTACACATGAACCTTGGTGGCCACCTGGAGTAAAAGGCAGCCCCAGCTGAAACAAACGTCATTTCTTTGCCTCCACCCTGAAAATGCAAAAGATAGAGTTATTTCTACCTTACCTACTGAAAATCCTCCTATGATTCATTAGTCTGCTCCTTTGCCTTACTAGGTAAAGTCAAATGTAAATGCTTTTTTATGATCCATAATCCTGCAGTACTCCACAAAGATCTATTATTCTGAATATTAATCTGCATTGCAGAGGAGATGTATATGACAATGGTCACACCACATGCCTTGGGACAAAACTCTGAAATTTCTTTACTAAATCTCTGATACAACTTTGATATGTCATGTTGTTCTCCTTAAAGATAATGTGGGGAAATAATCCAGTGAACAGAATTTTCTGGTTAAGTTCCAGTTAATCCAAAATTTACTAGAAATAAATTTTCTATTTGTAATGAATAGAAATGAATAAATGAATGCCAGGAGGAAAGCTGAATTACAATTTGCTAAGTCGAGGAGTAACTGACTTTCATTAGCACACAGATTATGGCTACTGGATGATATTCACACTAGACATTCAAAGGGCCAAAGTATCTTCATGAAACAGGTCATTCCAAGTTTTTCAGATCCTTCAGATGCTTGAGTACCCCCTTCGGGACCCTAGGAAATAGTTTGATTCATTATTACTCTTTTCAAGCACTAATTCACAAGTACATTATCAAAGAGGTGTTTAGCCACATGGTTAGTATGTACCTGGTTTATAGACAAATAATTATTTTCTATAGCATGGGGTATTACTGTAACCTATCTGGTGATGGACCCTGAATCAAGCTCTTTAAAGTCACCATTGTATTGAGTTCCATTTTTTAGACTATGTAAATAGAATATTAATATTTTAAATACTTACTGAATATTTAGCCTCCCTGTCAACAGGATCCTCACTGTTACACCAAAGAACCTAAGAGTTTCCTCAGTTATACTTTCACACTACAAGGTTCTTCTAAAATTTAGGTATAGTTAACATTTAGTGGATTTAGGTACTATTGTAAATGTCTTTCATGTTTTAGCTTTAATCCTCACAAAACCCTAGGAGGTTGGCACTCTTGCCTTCCCCCAGTCAACCTACAGAGATAGAGAGTTTACTAGACAGAGTTGACTAGGCTACCAGAGTTATACCACAAATAGGTGATGCCACTGGATTCAAGCCCAGACAGGGTGGCCCCAGGGCCCTGGCTTGTCACCATTTAATTATATTGACTTGTCTCAAGTCAATGCATGACCAATCGCCCCATTCTCAACCACATGCAATGGGAATATATGAGATATAGCAGAGAGGCCATGGAGGCTGACAGACTTCACTTCTCATCCTAGCTCCAACCACTTACTTACTGACATCATCTCAGATCCCTCTGCTGTGGAAAATGGGAATGGTGACCCCACCTCATAGCTTTGTGATGAGGATTATGTTATGTGCCTAGCTAACCCCTATTTCTCTGAGCTATTGATCATACTTTCCCCAAGTCCTCCAAATGAAGTCTGCAAACCTATCACTTAGCCCACCACACCAGGGTCCTAATGTCCTCAGCCGTAGACTGGCCTGATGATTTAAAAGAACCAGTGTCTCCTCTGGTTCTTCAATAAGAATTTTCTTATTAAGTTATTTAAGTTATTTTTCTACCAACATAAGCATAAGAATTAAATTGATCATTAGTATCAAAATATACAGTACGTATTTTGAAAACAGTGAAATAAAACATAAAGTATAGTTTAAAACAATGTTATATCAGGTGATCCATCTTTTCTAAGCAGATTGAAAATGACTTTTTGTTATATTGCAAGTTTTAATCCAAAAATTCTAGAGGGAACGACAGATTCACTAATGAAATGTAGAAAAAGAGATAAATAGCTTAAAAAGAGAGATAAATATATCCTTGTTAATATAAGGGAATAAAAAATGAGGTATGATACGATCTGCAAAATTTCAAAGCAGTTTTTACGCAGTAGTAATGATCCCAAGAGAACCCAGGTAACATTATTAATTTGTTTGCTACTTAACTGTGATAAAATTTGGGATCTGAGCTACCCATTGTGTACTGTGCACTGCCACAGATTTTATGTACTCAAGAAGACCTTTCTCACAGTCCAGTAATTAGGTGCTATTGACATTGTAATCTTTGGAAATGTTCTTAATGAGCCCCAAAGACACGAATCTCATAGATAAAACCTCAAAGTAACACTGACCCTTTAAGTGGCTTTGTCAGTAAGAGAAAGCTCAAACATAAATATCTGAAGCACAGAAGAAACCCAAATTTAAACGTAGATTACATTGTTTTGTTCATTCTCTGAGATTTTCGGGGAAGAAACATTGAAGAGGTGATTTTCAAAGGCTTTTAAAGACTAGTGTAACAATTGTAATATATTTGAAATAAGTAAAAAAAGCTTTTTTTTTCACCCTTTGAAGCTCTGGACTTGAAAAGTGGTTGTTTTTTTTTTAAGTGTGTTTCCCACCAACTTGTAAAAATAAATACTGACAGTAGAGTTCAGTTGCCCCTGTTTTTAATGCAAAAATAATTTTTAAAATCACTTAGAAATTGCAACTTAAAAGATAAAAAGCAAAAGAAATTTCAGGAATAGTGTAGGCATTATTTTACAAATTATTTCTAGATTTTAACTATAATTAATATAATTTAGTACAGTTTTCAAATTTATATTCAAATGCACATTTTATAATATTGCCACATTTTCTACGTATGAATATAAGCAATATATAACATCATTTAGCATGTAATTGAAGGCTATTAAAAATGTTAGAAGAAAGCATTAATCCATAAATATGAGTTAAGTACCAGGACTAAGCTAATTTACTAAACATAATATATTAAGGGGTCTGTAAGTGTTAAGATATCACTGCCACCAACTTCTCTACTATTTCCCTATTGTCAGGGAAATTACCAAATACCTATTACCAATTACCTATTATTCAAACAGTGTATTTTTAATTTATAGATGACATCCTTGTCTTTGAGATTTGGGCTGATTCTCAACTACCTATCCTTGTGAATTTTTCTGATTCTTCCTACCTATATTCTAGAGATTATTTTCTCCTCGAGTCATGGGATTTAGGATATTACATGGTAATGAAAGCCTGGAAGGTCAGCGGTACATCTCTTAAAACACCTTTCCAAATACAATGAATTCTCAGTGACATAGAAAAGAGTCAGGACACCTGGGTGGCTCAGCGGATGAGCATCTGCCTTCAGCTCAGTGCGCGATCCTGGTCCTGGCATCAAATCCTGCACCAGGCTCCCTACGGGGAACCTGCTTTTCTCTCTGCCTATGTCTCAGCCTCTGTGTGTCTCTCATGAAGAAATAAAATATTTAAGAAAAGAGTCAAAATGACCAGTTGGGTTAGAGAATTAACCACAAAAATCAGAAGTTCTCTATCTAACTAGGACTCTGTCCCTGGGTCAGAGAGATTAAAAAATGAAAAAAAGAAAATGAAAGGTAATCTCTCCTTTGAAAACACAGTGTCAATCTTTGACATAAGTAAGCAGGCAAATGACTGTGAATTTGTGAGATCATAAAAATTGAGTAGAAAAGAGGGCTAAGACATGTGTATTTTAAGAAGTACTTTATTAATTTGATATCAGGACTGTCTTAGGGTAATTTAAGTCTAGTGATGCTTTTAAGTATATGCGGGTAATGTTTCATTTAATAAATGCCACTAAACACATTCCTAATTATGCCCCAAACTGATTCTTAGAGCTCTTCAAGGCATAAAACACGAGACAAGAATGCATTCTTTTTAAAAAAAAAAAAAAAAGATTTTATTTATTCATGAGAGACAGAGAGGCAGAGACATAGGCAGAGGAAGAAGCAGGCTCCCCACGGGGAGCCGATGCAGGATTTGATCCTAGGACCCTGGGATCACCACCTGTGCCAAAGGCAGACACTCAACACTGAGCCAGCCTGGTGGCCCCAAGAATGCATTCGGGGGTGCTTCATTGTTCATTTGTCGGACCACGAGGCGAGTCCAGCCAGCCTCTCCGGATCCCAAACCTTCCCTGCCTAGTTGCTGCCCTGTTAGTTAAGAGGGCTTCTAAACCATGTAAGCCTTTATGGTGATAACAAAATACTGAGAAAGGGTTTAATTAGGACAGAGATGGTGGGTATTACTTTTTAAACTTAGGAATGGTTCTATTGCAGAAATCACAAAGTGTTGTAACATACAGTGTGTAGATTCATGCAAATCTGTGGGCATATCATGTGCGCCCTTAAAGAGATAGAAACGACATCTTTGAATGCGAAAGATACCACGTGAATATTATGTTCAACCCGAGGAACCCAAGTTTGGAAACTGAGGGAATAAATTAAAAGCAGGTATTTGCATTAGTGTATCAGAGTATCAGTGGACTACAGTCTTCAGCTGAGTATGTTCCTGGCAAGCACAACTTCTTTAATGTCGGTTTCTCATCTTAAAAGAAACAAGCACATAGAAAAAAGTAGGCCATGGGAAAAAGTGAGTTGTCCGCAATTAAATTCTACACAGTGTAAGATAGAGGTTACAAAAAAATTATAAAATAATCTTATGATTTGTGTTTTCCTCTCAGTAGGAATGAATTGAGGAAAGATCCAATTTCTCCATACACATATTTAATGCAGAAACTATTTTGATTTTTATTGTGTTATAATTCAAATACTGAGAAAACATAGGATTACATTACACTTGGCTCTGTTAGATTTTGCCATGTTTGATTCATAGAAGAAATAAAACAGTGAAGGTTGAGTTGAAGCTCCCTGACAGTATTTCTTCTCTTCCCTCCCCAGAGGAAACCACTGCCCTGATTTTGTGTATTTTATAATATCTCTGCATATCTGTTTCTGCATATTTTATAATATTTCTGCATATATATACTATATATAGTTA